>NC_045482.1:32793658-33088658 GCF_009650955.1 Corvus moneduloides | reverse complement strand
GACAAGCCATTTTTACATCTGATTCTGTTAAAAACAGATAAAACTTAGTCTAAGGTCATACAGCTTTTGCAGTAGTTACTACAGTCTGTGCATGAGCTGATTTAATATTTTAATAAAAAAATTGTTAGGCAAGTGTTGAACAAAAAAGTCTACAGTGTTTCACTGGGACAGACTTCTGACCACTACACACATTCTGAAAAACAGGTTTAACTATAATATTTTGTTTTTACTCGTGCATAACCTTGATTTGTTAGACCAAAAACTATAGAAACAACAGTTCCTAAAATAACATACTTGCCATTCAGCCTGGACATTTTCTGTATGGAGTTAAGCTTCCTTGAAAGTATAAATTTCTAAGTCACTAAGTCTGTCATTCCATCAAACTTCAGGAACAACTAAGTACAAGCTCTGTACAAACCACAGGCATCAGACCTTTGGAAGGACTCTGTTTCAAACAGCAGCTTTTAAATAATTTGTGTTCCAGACAGAGTAGCTGGCTGTGTTAATAAAACACAGATCCTTGCAATTAGTATGCCCACAGGAAAATGCAGGTCCCCATGCTTATCAGCTGCAAATAAAAATACTTTCCACTGAGACTCAATTCTAGTCATAAGCTAAAAATAACTGGGTACAGTCAGAATTTGAATGCAAATGTACACATTTTACAGGTGTGGAAGAACTGGCTTCTACAGAACTCCACAAGCAAGTCATAACCTCAGCTGCTCCCAAGTGCAAAACTACCTCAGCCCTTTGGTCTACCCGAGTCTCTTAAACACGCCAGCTCCATAAATGCTTGAACAATTAACTGATGCTCACAAGAAGCTCACAGCATTCCCTCGTGGATTCTACAAATGCAAACAATGCATGCTTACCAAAGCCACAAACCCACAGCCAGGGGGGAAGGAAGCAGTCTGGTGTTTGGAACTGCAGCTACAGCTTAAAGAAGCCCAGTAAGACAGAGACGTTTGAGCCTGCACTTTGAAGCTCACACTAGTTCTGTGCTTCCCATGACATCTACTAAATTTCTCACTTCAAAAAACACCCCCAAATTGCCATTAAGAACAGCTCAGCAGAGGAAAGCAGCAGGTACAGGGAGTCAGTGCTGGGCCATCTGAAGCCTGGAGATCACCACCACTAATCTGAAACAAATGTTTCACTCCAGGACCAACAAAGCCCAACGCATAGATCTGAAAGCCACAGGAGCTCCCAACTCCACTACAGCAGCACATCTGGGCCCTAAATTCAGACTTCATTGTAGTAAGTACTATCTTAGAAGACAGTAAACTTCTAGGTATTTGGTGTTCTAGGTGTATGCTTTCTTCAGGAAAGAAGCCATTTGACAAGAAAAAATATTTTACCACAGTCTGAGATCCCACAAGCTGTACCAAACTGTTAACATAGAACTGCCTTCATAAACACAGCAATTTTATGTACAGCCTTATGAACACTGTCACTGAAACAACACTGAGGTACCTGAACCAATCAGGCTGCATGAAATTGCACTGACAGATTTCCATCTCTCTCTCGGTTCTGAAAAGCATTTAAAAGAAGGATTCTATCCTGCACCTCCAAAAGGTACGTGGACACCCCAGCCAAGAGGATGAAACTAAAGTCTCAAAACCAAGTTTGTCTTCTGAAGTTCTCCCCACTCCTATCCCTCTCTTTCACTGAAGATACAGTACACGAAGTCAGTGAGACTTAATTTCAGCTGAAAGCTCTCACTACATACTATGTTCCCATCCTTACATGAATAAACTCTTGAATTTCAAAATGAGAAAGGAATATGACTTACCATCTAGTAGTTCTAGAGTAACTGAGGGATCTACATATTCCCACCAGTGTTTTCCATCAGTGGATACTGGAATCTCCCAGTTGGACCACTTGCAGGCCAAGTGAATGCACACACATGCTATCACTGTAGGCTTGTACTGAAGACAGAATGTGGTAAGGTGAAGGCTGTTGCACAAATTTCGTAATGAGGAACCAAAGGAAATCAAACATGTAAAACAGAAAACCCAAACAAATCAACCATTAACATACAGAATGAGACAGCTTCTCAATCAACAGCAGTTAAACATTTTGTTGAATAAATTCATAAGATATCTTAACTGCCCTAAGAAAACAATGGGTAGGGCATTTATCTGGTAGAAAAGTTTAATTTGGTTTTGCTATCAAAAGCCTGATTAACAGTAAATAAATGTAGCGGTTTTTCTACTATACTTAAGTACTAAAAAGGGCAGTATAATATGGTCAATTAAAATTCTGCAGTAAAATGCACAGAGCTGATTGTGCAGTCTCTGAATGAGACAATCAAGATCCCCAGCAGTTCCACAGAAGCCAGGTGAGTTACTTGTGGGCTTTGCTTTCACCAGGCCCGGATTTGTGACATTTGTGACCTTGTCTTCAGCTTCCAGCACCACAAACACATTGGTTCACTTTCACTGCTCTAGCATAACTTCTCTTAACAGCTGTTTAAGTACAGAATCTTTCCCATCAAGGAACCACCAGGATTTATTTATTTATTTTGAACAGTTCTAATAACCAGAAGATACTGTTTAAAAACAGTATCTACACAAAATGTAATCCTCTTAAATAAAGGTGAAGTAGTTTTGCAAGAGGCAAATTGAAGTAATAAAAAAATCCAGACTGAAGTCTGCTCTTTAATTCTTTCTATTACAGGCTGTGTCTATAAAACACCCATCTGAAATCCCAGAACTATAAATTTATCTAAGTACTTAAGTTTTAAAACTATATATTAAGATTAAAGAGCTGTCTCTAAAAGAAATAACATTGTGTGAGTACTAGTCTATCTACAAAGAAAAATCAGCTATTTGAAAATATCTTAGGCCCACTAGAATTTTATAAGTTAAGACTGGATCAATATACTTAAAGTTAAGAGAAAACTGCCATTAACTACAAGTGTAAACTAAAAATAGTTTTGTACTTACCAAGATGCTCGGATTTCTAGGTTAAGTTTATCTCTTTGTAATCTTTAGCTGCTATTCAGGCTACCAGTTTTAGACTTATGCACTCACAATCGAGAAAAAGTCATCAGAAAGCACCACTACACTTCTCATTGTGCATTTAAGCCCTTTGTGCCGTCAGGCCCTTGTCCAATACACCGCACTGCAGGCGGGGAGGTACCACCACTGGAGGTGGCCCAGTCCCCCGCTGCAACAAGGGTAAGACACATCAGGGGGCCCTGCAGTAAAGGAAGCTATAGTGTGCTACAACAGTGCAACAAAGAGGTTCAGGATAACAACCTGTTGGTAGCCATGAAATAGGATGTCTGTGCCAAATCCTTGCTTGCTGTAAGAAAAGAAAAACAGAGAGATTAAAGAGCTGCACTAACTTGTCAGGTTCATTCCAGAATTCAAGCAGTTTTACCTTCCAAAATCACTTCTGGGTATTTCTAAAGAAATGGTCTGACTTTAGCTAACTAGCCTTAAAAATAATCTTTTCTGAGACACAGAAGAGGCTGTTACACTCAGCACTGGAGCTGGACCTGTCACTCCCATCAGTGCCCCTCCCTCCCCCTGTACAGCCCACAGGACAGTTCCCCTCTGCTGATGTACCCCTCCAACACCTCACAGGTGAGCACTCTCCTCTGGGAAGCGCTGCTTCCCCACCCTCACCTGCAGGGGATCCCTGCCTTAACCTGGGAGAGCAGCAGGCAGTCAGTCCCAGCCAATTCACAGCACAGCGCTCGTCCTGCTCTTGGTGAGGAGCATGGCAGGACACCCTCCCACCTCCCCGCAAACAGCCACATCTCTTTCCCAAAGCCCTGTAACACAGCAAGCCCCCATGCTACATGGGAAAAAAATTCAGAGTTTTCTGCTCCTTCTAATTAAGAGCACTGTAGTCATAACATTTTGTTCCACATTTGTTAAACCTATGGCAAAGCTTCGACAGGAAACAGACAAATTCATTTGAGTTAGTCAGAAAAAAAATACCAAAACAAACCACAGGACTGCAACATGCCAGAAATGAAAAACTGATTTAGGCTGTTACAGGCACAGAATGCTGACCCCCTGGAGTGACACCCCAATTCTCCTCACTCAGGTAAGAGAACTTACTGTAACATGCATTTAATGGAATAGCTGGGCACAAGGGGTTTAACCGCAGATTGAATGCAGCCTTCATTGAATTCTTACTTTGACACTATCACTTGAAATCAGTGCTACCTGCAGAAAGCGTAGTGTTGAATTTTACGTCAAAGGGAATACTTGTTAAACTTTTATTTTAATAATACTATTTCTATAAAGTTTGAGAAATACTACAGTGGCTTTTAAAATTTAATTTTTAAAAAGCATATTAAAATGTGATTTAATTCAACTTCTAATGATTGCCAAGGAATAAAATTCAGATTTATCTTTCTGCTACACAGCCAGGCAGTGCCATAATCTGAGAAGAATGTGGAAGTAGCAAAGTACCAGGATCTGTTCCTAAATACGAATTCTACTAATCCATAATAATCAGAAGGTGAACTGACAATGTATTAAACTATAATATTTAGTTTGCACACTGTAATAGTAATTGCATGCCAAAAAACCATGTAGTTCAACCTCTCCCTCCCATCTAAAAAAAATGTAAGGTGGAATTAAAAAAAAAAAAAAAAGTGAAATGAGACTGTCATAACAAATAACACACAATGGTTGAGTAAGACTGAAATTGATGTCTTGCTCTTCATTTTTCATCAAAGCAATGCCTAAAGGATCTTCAATGATTTATATACTCTGTAAAGTTACATGTTTGAATTAAGGGAGCGAGACCAAGAAGCATCTCTACTCTCACTGAAATGTCCCTTTTGAACAAGGAAGAAAAGCAGATGCCAGAAAACTTCTATTTAACATCAGCTTGAAAGTTGAGTAAATCAAAACACATACCTGGAAGAAAAGAATCACATCTTGAAACACACACTTTAGCCTCAACCAAAAATTACTGTGTTAAATACCTTACCTATACTACAAGTAGTATGATTCTGTTTCAACTTATTTACAGCTAAATAATAATCATTGCCAAAACCAGCAAGAAATGTCAGCTCACAACTAAAGCCTTTGATAACACAAGGCACAACTGAAAATATCCGTCCCAAACTCTTCTATGTAGGGCAGCTTTGGTTTAGCAGAATCCATCAGTGAAATCAAATCTAATGAATTTTGGTTCCTGTATTTTGGTGCTTTATTTCCATTATAGTAGTGGAAAGTGCATCTCCAAATATAAATCATCTTGAAGCAGAGACTAAAACAAGCCAGCAGAGCTGCTCTTATAACTCACAAGCTGCAGGACCAATGGCTACGACACCAGCCATGAATGACCAGTTAAAGATTTTAGCATTCAGGAGAGATTTAAAACATCCATCCTGTCTCAGTGCTGCAGAAGCAGCCATAAGACAGGGATTAGTGAAATAGCAATCAATATTTTGAAACAGGACTTGCTGTCTGACACACCTTCCAAAAGGCTGTCTGCAAGAAAGTGCCAGCTGGAAGCCAAAATGCTTTTTATTGGGCATAGCCACACAATTCAACCACTTGCAATTCCAAGATACCTGAGTCTTTTCTTCAACACAGCTTATCTTGGATCTTGGGATGCTCATGAAAACGTGACTGCCAAGTCCCATTAGGAGCTGGTACTGGCTATGCCTGGACCCTGACAACGTGTGAGCATTCCCCAGAAAGAGGAGACTGCAGATAAGCCAGTCAGCATCAGAAGAGAGAAGCTTGCTGAAGTCCTTCCGGCAAAAGCAAAAAGCCCCAGGCTCTGAACAGAGGGATGCTGGTGGGTGCCTGTTGTATCTGGAAAGGGCTGGAGGAGGCCATGGTGTAGGCATTCAGGTCTGAGCAGTCCTGGTGGCTTTACTTTCTTGAAAGTGTTTAAAGCTTGGGAACAGGCCCAGAAAAGCCTGAGGTCAAAGTTCAGAATGGGAAGGCCACCTGTAGCAGTGCTGGAGTGCAGCTGGCGTTTCACATCTTTCCACACCACTAAGATTTAAATTTTCCTCATGAGAACACCCTCTGAAAAAGCTGATGCATTTTCACCTCCTCTTCTGCTGACTTTGTCTTTCTCAGCCTGATTTAAGCAATGGCACCTGTGCACACAGATACTATGGGATATTTGAAGGATTTGACAGTGCAATTTCCACAAAAGATTAGTAAGGATCATGGGTGTTCGAGATACCTGATAACCTGCAGAGTAGCGAGAACAATCCTAGAAATCCTTGAGATCCCATCTCCCGTTCCAAAAGGTTGTGTTCCAGTACAGAGAAAGGAGTGGTTGAAGCCTTCCCAAGATGGAGATGAGGATACAGATTCCAAGTTTCACCAGAAGCAGGCTGAGAACAGACCAATTTTGCACCAGAGCGTAAGAGGATCATGCCATGGTCTTGGCACCAGGGCAGTTTCACTGCTGATCATTCAAATAGTGTTGAGGGCAGCAAGGTAGTGTGACATCAGAACAGTTTTTGGTATTTTGGTGGGGTTTTTTCCCCCCCTTTTCTTTTTTTCCTTTCTTCTCTTCACTCCTGGAGCATTCTTGGAATGGGCACTGAAGCTTGCTGACAGGCCCTCACATATCCACTGCCTTCAGATTCCTTGGACCTGTGGGATCCTAAGGAATGATGGTCCTGTCTCCTCTTCTCAGTCTCTTGACACTGAGGAAGAATGGTGCAGAAAAAATACTAAGCCCACACCATTTTCCTTGTCTGCTATACTGACCAAACTGCAAAGATGGAACAATTTCATTAACCCATAAGCCTCTGAACACCAGAAGGAATAACTAGATATTGTATGCCTGAACATCATGAGTCATTATGTATCCATCCAGTCACCCCTTCTCTGCAAGGATCTGTGTTGTCTAATAATACCTTCAAAAAGGCTTTCAATCTTAGAGACGAATTCATTTTTTCTTTAGTTGTATGTTGAAGCAATTATATTTATTTGCACCAATTCCCACTTACTAGTTCATCTTCAGCTTCCAGCAATTGATTCTGCTGTGCCACTGCCAGACTAGACAGTCTTCTGACAAATGACTTGGCTGAATTTTTTGAGCATCATCAACACAACCTGGGTTTTATTTTTTTCATTTTGTTTTTAAAGCAGATAGCTTACAGCTTATTAACAGGTAACAGTGACTGCATAAAACACATTACCCTGGATGCAGGACAGCAAAGTGATGGAGAAAATCAGCCATCCTCTGAGGCACTGCAGTTTAGCCAGCAAAAGGGCCCTTTCTCACCATATGACAATGCAGTGCACAAACCCTAAGCTAAATTCTGAAGTACACTCACAGACCTCAGCTAACTTTGCTGCCTCTTTTTTGATACAGTCAGACATTACATTCCTGCCTTCCCCTTCTCCCCAAACACACTGCTGGAGGTTTTAATCCTACCAGTCTTGGTTAAGTTAATCATCCTAATCAAGAAAGGTATCTCTGCCTTCTGAAATGGTGCTTTTTGTCCAAGACGACGTTACAAGAACTGGATGAAGTAACCTTGGATTTCTTTAACTTCTCAGTCAATTCCTTTAGCACTAAAGGTTTAACACTGAGAAATCTTAGGTGTATTTTGAAAGCTTCAGGACTCAGGTATCTGAGTGTTGCATCTACTGACACTGAAAACCCACACTGTCCAATAAATAAATAAATGTTCAGGGATAGAGAACTAAACTCCCACCACTGTGTCTTTGAAGATCATCACTGTGCCCACAGGCCCGTATCTTTGTCCTCTCAATACATAAAACCAATGTTCCATGGCAATTATTCTGTCCTTGCTTGACTTGCATGCATGACTTCAGGTGTCATGCCTGATGTTTTAAATGAATTAGTTAATTAGTTTCCTTTTTCTTATTTTAATATAAGATACTCAAATCATGTGTTCACAGTCTACACCATTCCTAGGGACACGTCTCCCAAGGATTCCACTTGCATGCACACACACTAAGGAGCACACCTCCTTGAGTGAGCAGGTTTTCAAACATCAGAGACATTATATGCACTTTGCACCAGTCCTTGAGCTACATGGATTTTCAGCCCTCACTGAAGTCTTCAGATTTCAAGACTTGATATCACTTTAGACTTCTAAGTATTTTTTCAAGTCTGATGACATTAAATACTAGTTTTAAAATGTCAAATTTAAAAATTCACAGTATCTTCAAAGTATGAATTTTGTCAGTACAAAAAATTAGCACACAAAACACAAAGGGAAAAGCTTAACTGCCTTAGACTGGTATCTACCCTTGACTAAAGGAAATCCAGTTTGTGTAGCAGTGTGCCTATAGGCTTGAGTGAAACACATTGATGTGGAAATCCTGAGGCAATACAACATTGCCCCCACCTCTCCCCACAGCCCCAAACACCAAGCAGAAGTACAGGGGCTCCCCAAGATAGTAAAACGTGCTCACATTCACAGTGAGCAACAGCTAAGAAAACCCAGAGCAAAGCCCTACAGAGCTGCTGGTGCAGACTCCTGAGACTTCAGGTGCAACTGGACTCATGCACCAAGTCACAACCAAATCTGGGCAGAAAGCAGAGAATCATTACCTTACAGCAAGAATAGCAATAAAACTACTTTATATGCAAATAATTTACTGCACCAGTCCCACTCAGTGTCTGAAGACACTACACCAGTAAGCTACAGCAAATAAGAGACACTCTTCCTTGAAAGAACACCATTAATTCCAGCATTACTACAAAACAAATCTAGTTAACAGGATTAGGCTGTACCTAACTTTCATATATTTTATAGAGAGAAAAGAAAAACCACCAAAAACTTTGAAGCACTTAACTTTGCATTTTTCACTGCAAAACCAGCTAATGACTAAAGACTAACAACCATGGTCTAATAATTTCAAAACAATTTTTGCTTAAGAAACACAAAGTGAAAAGCTTATTTTAGATGCTTTTACAACTGATTCCTAATGTTTTTCATCCTACATCTTATAAGAGGGTGTTTTAATCTCTTTTTAAAGCTCCAAAAGAAACCAGTTTAAGAATTAAAGACATGCCAAAATGCCACAAAAATATAAAGAACAAATCAGGTTTCTAGCCAGTCACATTAATGAGCTGCATACAAGTTACAGGGTATATTTAACTAAAGGTTTGGGCTTTTGTACTACCATCCAAAACAAGTAAGCACACACTGCTCCAGAAAAACAATTAGTCACACCTATTTGCATGTGACAGCAGACTTGCTATGCACTCTCTTTATCCCTCAGTCCATTACCTGAAAAGATTGGCTAAGACAAAAAGCTGGCATTAGCCATAAATCGGCAAAACTACTTCGGAGTGAAAATCAGCAATTCAGAATGATACTGTGTATCTGGCCAATCAGTTTGCAGCTGCTGACTGCTTCTGCCATTCCAGAACACATGGAACAGGTATTATTAAATTAAAGCTAACAAGAAAACAAAAAAATTATGAAGGACAGAGGACTGGACTCTTTATGAATCTCTAAAGGTTAAGATCAAGGTTTTAATAATTAATTTTAAACACACTCCTTAGATAACATCGTTGGTAAAGATCATATTAGACAAAGAACATTACTTTAAAATTTTACTAGAAAGGTAAAAAAGGACTTACAGAAGTGGTTAAAAGTCACTGACCTCTCACTAATTGTGTACATTTCACAACATCTGTGTGTGGATGTTCAATGGTAATCTCAAAACCTGAAGAGTTACAAATACATTTCAGAATTACACATTTGCATCTGTAAAATAAAAAGCAAACCCCTTATGTTTCCCCACAGACCTAAAATACTTGCTAAACCTTTGCACCACAGAATAAGTAACACTATTTAACTGCCTTTTGTTCTTTACCTTTCCATACTTCTGAATGGCAGATGGTAAACCCACTCTGTGATCCATTATTAAAATATTCCTCCAGTAATCTCAAATCCTGTACACACATAACCTGGGAAATTACTTATTTTTAAAAGCTGAATATATCTGAACAATTTCTAGCGAGTTAATAAGTCAGTAAAAACTGTTCTGCAAACACACTGAAATGTGTGTGTGCATGTGTACTTCTACTAATTGATTTCTAGCACTTAAACATGCTGCATGTATGAAAATACAAATTAAGTCAATTTGTAGATCAGTGACTTAAGAAACCTTTCTTGGCTTATGACATTGTTTTAAGAATTAGGTCACTACTGTGAGCTATTTTTTTTAACAATATACCCCAAGTGGTATTTAAGAATATCTGAGCAAGTCACTGTTCTCAGGCCTGCTGGCTGTAATTGTCTCCACAGTATTTTAAAGCCAGAAGAGTTTCTTGACAGAACATTCCACTTCAAATTTTGGAATCATCTGAATCCATTAAATGGTTACATACAACTTGTGTTGTTCAGACTCACACCTGCTCAATTATGTAATGCTTTTCTACAGAAAGGCATTTGGTACAAAGCTCTTTCCAACTGCTTCACGACACACAGAGCCAGCCTACTACACCATGTTACCTTATGGAAGAAATGTCAATGTAATTACTACTCAGAGCAAAATCAATTTGGAAGCCTACACATTTCGAACTCAAACTGTCAGAAACATCTCTGTCACAAGTACAGACACACCTTTTTTCTCCACAGTGAACACAGCAGAACTGCTAACACGAAACTAAGTTCACAGGTCGGAAGTTATACATGGAAACAGTTAAATTCTAGTGTACCAATAGCACATCAAAAATCCAGTTACTTGGGTCCCACTACCTCTTCATGTCAAGTTGGCTGCACAGGAGGTATTTAGAAATACATACCTAAAGTCTGAAGCATTATTGTTTCAAGTATAACCAGCTCTTGGGCTTGTTGAAGGTATGCCTGAAACAAACAAGCAGACAGGTGAAGACACAGCAATCAATTGCCTCAGAACTTTATTCACACACTGCCTCTTTGATACCAGCACTGGCAACACAAGACCAGTACCCAAGCCAGTGAGCACTGACAATTCTTAACACTTCACAGTGGGGTTACTATCTTCCTCCAATACAAGCATTGCTACAAAATTCTGTTACACCTGCCTGTCATTCACAGGAAGATTAACTTAGTCTGGATCTCACACAATCTATTGCAGCAAAGCATTTTTGGGAAGTCAGGTGGGTGCTATAAGAATTTCAAGATGGAGCAATCTCTTCAAGTTTCATAACAAATAAGTGAGTCTAAGAAATTACATTAAGTAACAGAAAGATTTAAATGGTGTAAAAACAAAGGCTTTTTTCTAGGCTGCAGACAGCAATAACCCAGTAAGACAATGTAACAAATCATTAGATGAAATGTCATCTTTCAAGCCATATATCTTTGAAACCATAACTTCCACCTACATCACTCTTTGTATCCAGTTGTGGCTCTTGAGGATGAAGACAGGCATTTGCTACTTTAATAACATGTTCAAGTTTCCGTGGCTGTTCTTCCACTTTTGCAGCCAAAAACAATGCCGTGGGAGACATTATCTGAAGAAGAAAAACATGTGTACTTTTAAACTTTTTACAAGCAGGACTCAAATTTTTATGGAGTCTAAACTAGCACAGCAAAGGTTTAAAAAGTTGGATTTGTGGCTTTTTTTTCAGTTTTGAAGTCATGCGAAGCAACAAAAATGTAACTAGTCATGTTTTATTTTCTAACTGATGCAATCCTCTCAGCAGCACAGGGAAAGAGCAGCATAATGTTAAATTACATTTGTGAGTAAAATGTCTGAGGTCAAACTAACTCTAGTTCAACATAAAAAAAAATATTTTGGCCCAGAAGACTTAGTCACAGTAGAACAGGCTGTTTCAAGTTAAATATACTTTGTGAGAAGGTTCATCCAATTTCTTGCACAGAGCGAGTCACTACACCATCTTTTCAGTAAAACAGCTGATCACAAGTTCTGCTAGCATTTGATTCTCCCAAAGAGTGAGAAACTTCGCAGAGAACTTTAATAAAAACAGCTTCTTATATAAACATAGGCTCTATAAGTAAAAGAAACTTTATATATACATATATATTCTTTGAAACTTTACTATAAGCCCAGCAGTATCTGGAGAACAAAGCATAAGGATTTGTAAAACACCATTTATACCAAATGTTAGTAAAGACTACATATTACATTTAAAGATGAAAATTTATATAAAGCTCTATGTGTCATAAGGTGGCAGTTCGGTATCACCTAAGAGTTAGCTGTGAATTAGAATTTTGTTGCCTTTTGTCAGCTAGAATGACTGATGTGTGCAGACAGAACACAGCAAACAACAAATCACTGATGAATTAGGTCCTCTTTGCATGCAAAAGCTGCCCATGTTAACCAGGAATTAAAATGGCACTAGAAATCATCTAGACATAATCTGATTAAAATGGTTAAAATTAAGCCAGCATAAAGTATTTACTCAGAGACTGAAATAGCTGCTTGCTGAGTACTTAATTAATGCATGGTGCAAATAGTGCAAGTATTAGATTTCCCTTTCAATGCCCAAACAGAACTAGACTAAACAGGAGGCATAGCCCCCTAAAGTCAGGTTTGCTTTTTTTTTGTCAGTTAGCAGCCCTTTCTTAGGCAAAAATAAAACACTTGGTATAAAAATTTGCAATATATGCAAAACTGCAACAAACTAATAAGAATTAAACATTTAAGGGATTAAATTTCAAATGTACTGAAGGAGTACTTTTTGCATCCTTAAATCACTTCAAAATGTCTACTTGGATCTTAAGTAAAACTTTAAAGTTGGCAGACTTGAAAACTGACACCCTGGGAAGGCAATACCCTTTGATGAGTAGAAGTGTGCCATGAGAAATCTAGCAAAAACCTCAATCTAAAAAACCAACTACTCAAAACAAGTCACAGGGAGCAAATTCTTTTACAAGGGAGACAAAATCCCATTTTCTTTTTAAGAATCTTGTAACCTAAGCCTGATGAACAAATGAAATAAAAACCCAAAGTGAAGTGTTGCTGAACAAGGCCATATTAGCACGTCATTTAATACTTCTGATGATTCTGTAGAAGTTCCTATACCCACAGCTTGATGTAACAACTGGAAATTCTGGAAGGAATTTCCTTTGCCAGGGACATACGACTTGAAATGTCTCATACTGGGAGATAAAACTTTTAAACAGTAAATGTAATGGAAAGACTTCCTGGAGTTCAGAAAGTGAGAGTATCAACAGCTCTGAAGTGGCAGAAAATGCCGAAGATGTCAGGCAGCACACACATGTATAACCCAACACACACATCATATAAAGGTATTTTACAGAACTCAATTTCCAACAACTGCTATGGCTGAAAACATTTCCATTCCACAGAGGCTTTCTTTGAACCAAGTCACCAATGACCACACAATTAAATCATCAGCAAATTCTCACTCACTGTTACTCTCTGTCTGACTGCACCAAAGTTCTACTTCTTTCCAAAAAAGCACCATCAGGCTGACTTCAGGATATCTTCTCATTTACTGAAACAGATCAGACCTGGTCAAGAAGTCTCCACACAACTCCTGATCTCCAACACCTTACACGAAACACAGTTCTGGAAGCTGATTAAGTCAAGCTGATTAACTGTCATTTAACTCTGGTTCATCAGAAATCTATGTACAGCCCAATTAACTATTTCCTTCAAAAAGAAGTGCTGGCTTCTGGCCAAAGAACTTCAGGTCTTTCCATCTAGGACAAGGGTTCTCCCTCCCAGTTTAGAGTAGGCCAGTATTTTTAGCTCCCTTGGTATTGATTCAGAAAAATAGACATCCTAGTAAAATTCCAGACTTGGCACACATGTAGTCTTCAGTGAACATACCCTGCTAAGTGTATAACTGGCAAAGTTACTCAAATGCTTTCATTCATTTCCAATTACCAAAAATGGCAAAAAACCCAAGCAAAGTAGAACAAAAAAGCAAAATTAAAGAAACATACGTGACAAAGCAATAAGCTTCCTATATATATCTTAATTTGGTATCAACCAAAATAATTTAGAGCAATTATATACTATGCATCCAAAATAGTCTTAAAGACTTTGAGAAATCTTCAGAACCCCTGTGATACATGACATTAAACCCCACTTTATTACTAGCTGAGAAGCTCAGAAACCAAGTCCTATGGAAATACAAAAAAACCCCCCAAAACATAAGAGCCTTGTTAACACAATCCAAAAGCATTACACAGCAAGTTTCACTGGGAAATGTGGTACAAGTCCTTTTTCACTTAAAAAGTGCAAGACAGTGTAAAGACAAAGGCATTCAGAAAAATCTCAGAACACACAGGCAGCATGCACGTAGTTTTCTGAGATCTCCCTCTCTTCTAATGCCAATATTAGTATGTTTTTAGATTTGATACAGTTTAGGCTAAGACATTAAGTGCTTCCAGTCTATGAGAGGGTTTTCAAGTTTGAACACAAAGAGCTATGAGGAATTTTTTTTATTATAACCAGGAGCTCACATTGCATAAAAGCAGCAAATATGTTAAATTGCAATATTAAAACCAGAACTGAAGTACCCAAAACAGCCTCACTAGAGCTTGAAGCGTATTATGAAAGTTTTAAGAACTTTGCAAAACTGCAAAGTCAACTGTTTAATACTGTGATTTGGACAAGGCATAAGGAAGGGAATGCAGAAGGACTGAAAACAAAATACCCTCCACACAACTCACCTACCTTGCACTAGAAGGAAAAAAATTCCTCATGCAGGTTCTTTAGGCTCTTCACTAAGTTCCACTGCATGTCACAAAAACCCCTTGATATCATCATGTCTATTTTCAACTGGTTGTTTGGTATTCCACATGGCGTTTCTACGGATTATATTTAAAAACTACAGCTACCATTTGGATGCCTTACCTCTCATTGCCAGCATATGAAGGATTTTTCCCCCTTTCTGTTCTTTGAATCAGAGTGTACTGAAGAGTAAGCACCTTAAAGAACTATTTGCTATGTAACAATGTAACACACCAAGTACTATAGAAACAGTATTTGCAGAAGAATTTTAATTTGGAAGATATTTTAAAGTGTAATAGTGAGGCTAGTACTGCCTATAAAAAGCCAGCAACTCCCTCCCCATCCCAATATTAGCACAGACTAATTTTATACTCAGCAACCCAAAGTTCCCATGCCCTGGTCAGCAACGTAGAAAGAATAATTTGTACTGAGGAGATCCACAGTAGCTCCAGTCATTTGCACAGCCAGGGAAATTAGCAGTCAGGGCATCCAACTCTGCTTCCCAGAATCGGTGAAGCAAGTTTCCATCCTCACTGGGGCACTGCAACCTTGCAAGGACTTAACCTGCCTTGACTGCAACATCAAAACCTCAATACTTTCTTCTTTGTACCTAAATGTATGTACTCTGCAGGTAATCCAGAGCAACTCATGAGTGACTTACTAGCTCACAGTAACTTCACCAAAAAAGAGGTATTTGGCCACTTGGGTAGTACGTGTAATACATTCCCAACGAACCAAGACTACATGAACTGGTACATGCCACCCCCGTGGCTCTACAGGTTGAAGATACTGTTGGGAATTCTGTTCCCTACTCACAGATAACTCAAACTCCTGAAAGCCTATAAAACTGTTTAGCAGCAACTTTTACTTAAGAAAAAAAAAATTAAGGCAACATCTATTCAGCAACTGAGCTTCCACTAGAAGCCCTGTTTATTAACAATTAAGTGCATGTGACATACATGACATACATGTATATTTGTATAACCTGGCAGTTATACATGATCATAAATGTGCAAGTGCTTATTACCACACTAAAAACATTAATCTACCAATAAAACAAGACAACACAGGCCACATTTTTTCAGCTGAAGATTGTAAGGCATTCTGATTAATGGCCATCTAATTTTCTAGCCCCAGCCTTCAGATTCCTTCCTGCCATGGATAAACAGCACCACGTGCACACAACAAAGAAATATTAGAGATATTAGAGATATAGCATATGCTGTAGGACAGCTTATCTAGGTCTTAGCTTTAAGACCGCTTTTACTATTCATTTCTAAGGGTTACTTTCTTCTGGCAGTGATGAATACTGCTACATTTTTTAGCTTGCCAAGTACTCTGGAGATTTGATATTAAGTATTTACTAGAGTTCACTGCTTTTGCTTTCTCTACAGAGAACCTAATGGATGGTTTGGGAGTATTTTAAAAGTCCATTCACTGAGATCCTCTTTACTCTACAGAACTGTAATAAGAAAATGCTCTTGTCCGTGAGCCCACACACAAAGCCAATCTCTGGCCTTACACTCGTTAAGGAATTCAGCAAAAATCAGTATTACTGAGGTACAACCTGCAGTGGACTTGCCTTTAACTTTGAACACTATTACCTGAGAATTAATTAAACAGTACACTCCCCTCCCCTGTAATAGCTGCAGTGTCCATGGCATTCTGCCCTTACATAGCTAACTTGTGAATTTTAAGATTCATAACTTAAGCCATAGTTTTCATATAAAGAGCAATATACATTCAAACACTACTGTGCTGCCAGTTCCAAGTGACTGTCATTTGCCAGTATCCAGTGAAAACCCAAACACAGCAGCTAAAGCTTCTTGCTGCCTAAATCTAGCCTAGATTACAGCTGACAGTACAAGCAGTACTCCAGCAGGTGATATAACAGGTATGTGGGTCTATATATAAATACAGCAGCTCTACACTGAACCGTCTCTCCATTCCAAGCAGCTCTAGTTTATCAAGCCCACAACCCATCCACAGTCCCAGAACACTTTGGATGCTTCACCAGCTCCTCTTCCACCAGCTACAGATTACTGCTACATGGGCAGAATAGCAGCAGGAGGGGAGAAAGAGGAACTTGTATGGATGAACACTGCAGTTTTGGTAACAAGCTGCTGGAAGTTTGAGTTTATCTCAGGTTTTGCACAAAAAATAATAAAATACACTTCTGAAATATACCTACAAACAAGTACATATTTCCAGCCAAATAGGCACCAAATAAGATGCCCATTTGCTTAGCCAACAATAATAAACAAACTCGTGACGGAAAGAAGAGTTGGCTCTCCCTATACCCCACCGTACACCTCCCCCAAATGCAGTGCAAGGTTTGCAAGATTCTACCCCTTGGTAGATCAAGGTCTACTCTGGCCTAGACTTAACATCTGTCACAGTCTCAATCTGTTTGTCATTAAAAGATCTAAGAAAACTCATCCTTAACATTTAGTGACAAACCACCATCACTATTAACTGCTCTTGCTTAAAACAAACAAGCAAACCCCAGAATACCTAGACTATTATGTTATTATTTTCCCACCTATTGCATCCAGTAGTGGACATAAAAAACAAACAGACATTTCCATGTTGTTATCTCCAGCTCCATACCTGTTCCAATATTCCTCAATAACAGCTAGCATTTTTACTGAAAATTTCTGTTCTTAACAACACATTCCGTGTTCAGAGTCAGCACGATCAGGTTATTAGGTAAAACAAGATTTACCTAATCAGATGGAAAAATTTTTCTTGTCTCATATGACTTATCACACCACTTAAGACTAGACTAGCTAAAAGAATTTACACTGCTTCAGGAACAGCTACATAATCCATATGGATACACACATAACCACACTATCACTGTCAGACACACCATGCCAGAACTTCCACTGACTTCACCAAGAAAAATGTGTGTTCCTACACATTAGCCTTTCAAACTACAGCACATAAGCACCAGCCACATTTGAAACATCTAAATGTATTCCTCACACATCTGAGATGTGCTTGCTCATGGTGCCTATTTATTTATTTCGATGGCAGAAGACAAAATCTAATTGCCTCTAGTTAAAGTAATCCAAAGTTGAAAACAAGTATCATTAAAGCTTCTAAACCACTGATAAGAAGCTAGAATTCCTAAAAACAAATCGCACTTCACATTGCTGCATGTAACACTTCTCAGCCAGAAGTGACAAAATTATGGGCATATTATTACCACACATAAAATCATACTTACATTTCGATTAAATTTTGTGAAGGAATGATGCATATAAAACCTGTGCATGTAAACAATTGCAGTATTTATCGTAAGCTGAGATCTGGAAGATTAAATGAAGGAAACACTACATATTAAGAAAATTGCCTACAAGAACTGAAAGCAATGCGCTTTCCACATCAATCACTGCTCTACACATCCCGTCTTCAGCCGAAAATGGATTAGGGACGTGACACTTCAGAACTTAGCTGATATTAACACATCCTTAACTGATATGAACACGTATCGTTCCCATCTGTTTCGCAGACCATGTGGAGATTCCTACGCCAGGCTCCCCACAGTCACCCACGGAATGAAAACTCCTCAATGGGCGACATACAGTGTAACATTCTCTCAAGTGCTTTTGTTTTGTTCCAATTCAACTATTTCAGTAGGGGATTTGAGGGTTTGGCCTTGCTCTGACCTAATTTTTTTTCCCCTTTAAAAAAATCACATTAAAGAATGACTAAAGAGGAGTTGCCCGTTTCGGGAAAAACGGGTCTGCGGGCAACTGGGATTTACTTTAGAAGTGCCCCAAGCCGCAGCTACGGACACAAACGCGGCTGAAAGGGCAGGTGGGAACCCGAGTCCCTCACCCGCCGACAAAGAGCGCGGCGCGGGGGCTTCGCCAGGCTCCTCCTCCCATTCTGTGCCTCCAGGCCACGGCTCCATCCCGCGGGAGCGCCGGCCGCGGCTGCGGAGGAGCGGGAAGGGTCCCGGGGAGCGTTCCCACACGGGGGAAAGGATCTCCCGCCGCCCCTCCACACGCGGCCCCCGCCGCCCTCATGCCCGTCCCGCCCGGCCCCGCCGGCCCCTCTCGGATACACGTTGAGGCGCTGGCCCATGTCTTGGATGAGGTTGGCCGCCTGCTGCCGGTACGAGAGCTCCTTGTCGGCCTCCACGCCGCAGCGCCGAGAGGGCGTGTTCTCCAGCTGCTCGCGGCTGAAGAACCAGCGCGACGCGGCCGAGGAGCCGCCGCCGCCCCGCGCCGCGGACCCCGCGGAGCCCGCGCCCGCCGCCGCCATGACACCTCCTCCTCCTCCTCCTCCTCCGGCACCTCCTCCCGCCGCCTCCATCGCGGCTCTCGCGAGAGCTCCCGGGCCCGCGCGCGCCCTCTGCCATAGAGTCTCGCGGCGGGGCGGCCGCGCGCCGGGTGGGGTCACGTGGGCTCCAGGGGAGGTGGGGGTGTGGCCATGGCGGCGGCGGCTGTGGGCTCCTGAGGGGCGGAATCGTGGAGCCGTGGAGTCATGGAGCCGTGGAGGCTGCAAGGCACCTCTGAGGTCATGCAGTGCGACCGTCAGCCCAGCACCGCCACCGTAACCGCTAGAAACCACTAAACCCCATCGCCCAGTGCCAGATCCAAATGTCCCTTGAACACCTCCAGGGATGCTGACTCCACCACCTCCCTGGAAGACCTATCCCAATGCCTGACCACCATTTAACTGGGTTTCTATTTCATAAGATAGTTAAAATATCTAATCTGAGTCTGGATACCTCTATACTTAAAACAACAAAGTGTAAAAAGATAAAAAAATGATAGAAGTAAGGATTCCTTTCTTAATGTAAGCAAATTGCCGAACAGCATACTTGGAGGAGGATGTGGAAAGGGAGAAAAGAAGGAAAGGTTTAGAATTCACAACTAGTTCTTAGAAAATTCCTGTCTGCTGGCAGTATCAGCATGTAGACACTTGAGAAATGCACAAGAAAGTGACGGACCTTGTGTCCTTCCAGATGAGCAGCTCCAGCATGGGAGTGATTCTCCTGCAGCGCTCAGGTTGTTCTCACTGCACACCAAACTCAGTTATGGATTTTCAGCAGCGGCCTGAGCTTATGGATTCAGGGTTCAAAGGGAGCAAAAAGGTAAAGTTCTGATCATCACGGATGAAAATGACAGCTCCAAGTGTTCTGCTCCTATTCAGTACATGCCACTACCAGTCTGCAGTGGTTTTGTTCACCTGACGTTACATCACAATGAGTTCTTTTACACCTTCAGTGCCAATTTTATAGCAGTTGTAATTTTATAACTAGACCCAACAGAATACTGATGAAATATACAGATGTAATGCAGCACAGTGACAAATTACTTGCCTGATCTTCCAAAATGTACATCATCTTTAAGATCCTATATGTGCAGAGGAAATTTAACCTCAAAGACTTCTCGTGTAATTAGCTGATCTTTGACTTCATATTTTTGTCTGTAACAATCGAGGTACAGTGTTTTACCTCATTGTTTAAATCACTGTGTAAAGCTCATGGAGTTTGGGTGTTCAACTTAGATTTTTTATTCCTGCAGTAATTGGTGGAGGAGTATTAAGAATGTTCTCGTCTGACTGCAATTAGAATTTTACATTAGCTTTGTTAATGAAATGTAAAGGAAGATGGAGGGAAGATTATATATATCCCTCTTTAAAATCTTAACATATCAAGAATAGGTAGACTATCATTACATAATGACAGTGCATAATGAATATGATTTATGCAGGGTATGCACATTAATTAACTCCCATGCAGAGTACTGCAATCACCCATTTAGTCACAGGTTAAGGTAATTAAATACTGTTCTTGCTATTGGAGAGATTCCAGACCTTGGTCCCCAAAGATGTGACATTGCATTTTCACTAATTTAACTGGTTTCCTTCATAAAAAATTGAAGAATTAGTCCAATTAAAATGTATTGGAGGAATCACAATGTATTTTCCTCTTAAATCCATTTAAACATCTGTGAGAATCACCTATGCTGAAGGGAAATATATGAGAATGAAGTTGCCTTTCAACTTTGAAATTTAATTAAAACAATCTGGTTGAAAAATGATACATGCTCAAAACTCAATGCTTCCATGTGGATATTGAAATAAAAAAGATCAACAGAAGTCTTGGAAACTGAGGACAATAAATATTGTTAAAGCTATTTTCTGTCTCTTCATTTCCTCTTACATAAAAACTTGATATTCTAAACCTCTTGAGCTGCTGACTGCTTCAGCTCCAACTACTGCACAGACCACTTTTCTTTTCTTTTTTTTTGGGCGAGTTTGACTCTGTAAAGAAGGACAGAGCTTTCTTTGTAGTCCAATGGAGGTTGGGATCATCAGGAACTGCTGATGTTCAACATCCTTCAGGTTCAGTCTGTGACAGCTATGGCCAGAGCTAAAAACAACTTCTGTCTAATACTGTTTGGCCTGGAATGTTCCAAGACTGAACAGAAGAATGGTGACACCACATGTACCAGCAAATGTTCCCATGAGAACAAAGACTGTAAATGCTAATCTGCATTTTTCTGACTGGTACAAAATCCTCTCGGGAGGAGGATGCCTTTGCACTCACTGGATAATAATGAAAACTTGTTTCAATCAATAGTCTATAAAGCAAACCATCTTTCCATTCCTATAGCAGGACTCAAGCTAGATAGGGCATTAACACTTCAACATTTAAAGTATCCAACCTTACTTTTAGGAAGCATTATGTAAGGAATAGAACATTAACCCCTACTGTTGGTAAACACTAGTATTTATTGTGACAGTGACACACCAAGTATTACCCACACAAATACATTATTTCTGCACCTACAACCATATTGTTCAAATTGTTTCTGATGAATAAGTTCCCAGTGGTGTAGGTGGCAGCTAAAATGTAAAGTCCCGACACAGACCTTCTCCATCCTATCACAACATTGACAAAGCAGTGCTGAGCTGAGTGTGGTGTGCTGCATTTTCCAGCAGTAGATAAAGGTGAATGTTGCCTTTTATTGGGCATCAACATTGTTTAAATTCTGTTTTAAGATTCTTTCAAATTCTGTTTGTCTGTTATAACAAAGACAGAAATATAGTGGGTACATCATTTTCTCAGTTCTTTCCTTCCTAAGAATCAAGTCCTAGTAACATGGCATTAATTATAATTCAGAGATTCTTATTACAACTGCAAAAGATGAAATCTCTCCTTTGTTATGAAAGCAGGGATTTCAGAATTGTTTAAAGACAGCCTAAATCCTCAGGCAATACCTGTGCATACTCATTTCCAGTATCCTGGCTTTTGTTTTGGAAATAACAGGAGACTGTCAGATAATTGTCAGTTTTATTTTTCATGTGTACAATTGCCCATGCCAGTAGAAATATCCCAAAGGATTCAGTGTTATTTCCGAAGTTTAGCCTCTTTAGTACTTCATGATTATTCAAATTGTTTTCTGCTAAGACCCAAAAATTCCAGAGCATTTCCAGCCTTGAGTTTATCCTGTAAAAACAAAACATGTATATATGTTTGCGCTTAGCTCATATTTAACTCAAATGCATTTACTCGTGCTTTAAAAGGAACTGCTGCAAAGACTCTAAAGGGTCTCTTCCAGTCTTTGCAGAAATCAGTGTACTACACCGATTTTTCAGTGTTTGACCTCATGTCTCAATCCAGAGACTTAAAAAGGAGGGAAAACCCCCTCAAATATAAAAATCATACCTTCAGTTTATGGTCAAAATCATCCATTGAATCAATTAATTTTCCAGGTTCCAGTTCCCCAAGTGGAAAAGGGTAATCTGTCCCCAAAATAACTTTGTCCTGGCAACAAAAAAAAATTGTACATTTTTAGTAACATTAAACAATAGCATTTAAATAATATTAATACTAACATGGTACAATATTAAGTTAACATGAATATTATATTTTAAACTCGTAAATGTTAATTTTTTCAGATTTTAAATTTTTTGAAAATTAATGTTAAACAATAGAGCACATGCTTTTTGAAATGTATAATGAGCTACAAGAAGTTGTATGTGTGTATTGGACTGATTAATTATGAAAGTGAATACTAAGATCATATTTTCCACTAGGAAAAGAACAAAGCCTGAAAACAAAGACTCAAGAGTTTATTGGATGAATTTATGTTGAGTATCTATTGCTTGGGTGAATAAAGCACAATTAGGATTTTTGTACTGTGATTGATTTTCTGTACTGTGGTCCTGGTTTGAAAGGTAACAGCCCCTGCAAGTGGTCTGCCTAAAATGCAGTGATTGATCTTGGTTAAGTGTTGCCATAATTAAATGGCCAATAAAGGATACACAGAATTCTTCCTTCTGAGTTTTGATTTACTCATTCCATGCTCTGCACTGGTGTGTGGAGTACAAAATTTGTATAAGACTTTTTGGATACATTTCTTTAAGAATCTCAGGAAGTTCTCCACCAAACTCAGAAAAGATGCTTGGATTTGCAGTCCTGAATTTGAAATTTTTGGCTAAATACATGCACACAAATTAAAGTTATCTATGGGTGAGAAGAATGTAATAAGTGTAATAAGAAATAGAAAACAATAAAAATTATCTTCCCTGTGATACTTTCAAAGATGTAATAATGGCAATGGGGGACTACTGAAAACCTGATACAGTGTAGAATTACTACAAACACTGATTTTTTTTCTTTAAGAATTTAATTTAATATAATTTAATTTAATTTAACTGGTATTCAACTTCAGATAACAAAACCCAGATCTTATTTACAAAATTTCGTATATTTCTGAAAGTCTGCAGCTTTTTTTAAATGTCATTGTCTTTGAGTGGGACTGGATATTAACTGCAGGTTTGAAACACGTACCTGAAGATCTGGGTGACGTGATATGCCTTGTTTCTGAATGCAAGCCAGTGAAAAGAAAATTCAATAAAAATCTGTGTGCAGAATCCCTGTTATCAGAGATTAAAAGAAACGGGCAGATCCTCAATAGGACCACATTGTTTATAGGCTCATTTTCTCTCTGGAAGGATATTTCTCCATTTTGTCTGCCTTGGAGAGTGCATACTGCCAACTCTCTCGATTTTATCAAAAGTCTGTTTTCTTTTAGGCGTCATCTCCTGCAGACAGGAGTATTTGAAAACCCACAGTTTTCATTCAAAATGTATGTTTTTAAATGTCTCATGGATTTGAAGTCAAAATGATGAATTTTGGGCACTTGTTATAATGTTTGAGCTCAGTTACCAGAGTTCAATACTGAAACAGGGTGAAGGAAACACCATTCATTTATTTTCTGAAATGGTTTGTTTTTCTTAGTTGTCAAATGCTTTTAAAAATTTTTTTTAATCTCCACTAGATGTCACCCAAAAGTCTCTGAAAGAACCTACACAAACCTTTAGCCAAAATCTAAATAGAAGAGACACATTCTATTGTTCTATCCCATACTGTTGTGTTCTAATTTATTATAGAAGACTTGCCACAAGATTAGCATAGGAGAATTTATACCCTCTGTCTAATAAATCGACTTCTAAGCATAGATTAAACAAAATAGATTTGGATGTGTGCACTTCTGAGCAGCTAAATATTTTCTTTTATTTATAATATTCAATTAAATGCCAAGATGCTTTATTCAGATAAGAAAAACAAATGTCATATATTTTATGATTAAAAAAACCCAACTGAAAAACATACCAGGCTTACATGAGAAAATGGATTTTTAAGTAAAGCAGAAGAAAACACAGAATATGTCCAGCTGTTTACTAGGGAAAGTCAGGAAAATCAGGTAAGAAAGGTTTGTACATCCTTATTTACATCTCTTATATACTAAACCAGAAAGAAATCCCACACCCTCACAGGAAAAATATAGATTCATTTTTCTTTCCCTCTATGTGGAAGTATTTCACAGTTAATCATGGGCTCTATTCATTAGTAGTAAAGTTAAGAGCTGTAAATCAGTAAGAAAAATTTGGGAGCAGCATTCTTGCTGTGCTCCCAGTGATCTTAGGCTGTTCATTTGTACTCTGAGCTTCAGTTTTGCACCCATCTGTAAAATGGGGGTTTCAATACCTGTCTTTAGCAATCAGCTAAAGAGAATCAGCTTCAGAGAAGTGCTATGAAGCCTCTGCAGATGAATAATGCTCCTAGCATAAGGGATATACTGTTATATTATTCCAAAGAATATCAACAAAGTCAATTTTCCCTGGAAGACTTGGAGATCGATTCCTTAATTAGCACATCTCTCCTATTAGAGAGGTACATGGGGCTAATGATTAACCTCAGTGGACCCTGCTACTCAGCACAACTTTTTTCACAGTAATAGGGACCAAAATCTGAAAATGAATCTCAAAAAGCTTTAAGTATGACTTCATCCTCTTACATAAGGAAAAATTGTATTTGCCTTGAATTTCACCTTCTTTCCTACTACCATGATACACCTGAAAAAAAGTCCAGAAGACTATAACCAATTCAGCTCCAACTGCTGGCCAGAGAGTGCTTTGCCTTTGGCTGATGGCTCTGGAGGAATCACCATGGGGAAGTTTTTGCAGAGATGCACTGAATCATTTAATCCCATGTCAACCCAGTTCTTCACTTTTTATAGCCAGCAACGTTGGGGATTTTGTGTTTATTTGTATTCCCCTCATGCTACCTCATCACGGGGAGAGCAAAGGACTGCAGTGATTCTGCACTCTTACAAAATTCTTTCTCAGAAATGTGTATTTCTGCTTCCATCCCCAGTTAACCTGCACCCCAAACTAAGAAGGGATGAGCTTAAGTGGACACGACTCATCGCAGCTGTCAGTGGATTTTAACATTGATCAGCTCAAGGCCAGCACGCCACACGCTGGTGCCAGGCAGTGGCTGCTCCCCAGGGAGCCAAAGCCATGGCCAAGCACATCTTCACACACGCTGATGCCCTTCCTGCACAGCTCTGAGCTGCTCTCTGGAGAGCTGGCCTATTTCAAACCTCCAGCTCACAAAGTTACAGTGTCAGCCTCGAGACTCCATCACATCATTTTTAGCCCAGCATTTATTAATCTTATATGTGTTACTCTGCCAACACATGACTGCACTAAAAGTGCTGAGATATTTGGTGTTTCTTTAAGCATTTGACTCATGGAATGGTGTTACATGAGAATGTAAACTTTCCTTAGAAAAAGAGGGAACTTTTTAATCTTCGTGGCTATAAAGTAAAGTTTGAGATCGTGATGTGAATGTTTTTGTTTTCAAGGATAAGATGCCCTAGGCTATGAAAAAGAGAAAAAGTTCTCATGTGTGCTAAATCATGAGTAAAAGGTAAAGATACCTTTTGGGTGTCTGACTCATGATTTTTCAGCATTGGGATTCCACCCAATGCCGTACTGTTAAGGGCTCAAAATTCTCAGAGGACAATTAAAGAAGATGCCAACATCCTGTGTACTATGCTGGCCAAAGTTATTGTGTTAAGACTCTTAATTTTAAAAGTCTGTTGACAAAATAAACAAGACGCCAGAGAGGCTAATGCTGAGTGACTTTTAGATTATCAAATTACAGTCCATAATCTCTTTCTCCTCTAAGAACTGAATTTCAGTTGCAAAGACTAATCATGATTAAGGACCAGAGTCTATGGGTAGCTTCTTAGGACGAAAGGTAGAGAAAAACAAAGTGTGGTGCAAAGCCAGCAGCTTTCCCACAACAGCAATAGTTTAGAGCAGCCTTGAGGTGCAAAGCTGACTCTAAAGCAGAAGTGCCCTGAGACTTGTGCTCTACACAAGTTCAAACAGAAAAAAAGTTCAATTCTTCAGCAATGGATTCAGCATCCTGTTGTACTTTCTCTCCTGCTTTGCTCTTGACATCTACAGTTCAGCTTAACAGATTCAGATCACAAAATGAATCTGTGGTCTCAGCCAAGCTGAGTCACACAGCTGCTAATTTACCAAGGTCTTTTCAACAATGGCAAAACATGTCTCCCAGCATTTAAAAATGGGTAAAAAGAAACAAGTGAGTGATCTTTTCTCCTTGCACTGGCAATTTAAAATTCAAGAGCTAGACTCATCCTTGTGTACTGGAACTGCATGTGTAACAAAAATATACTTAGAATGAACGTGGTCTGGATTTGGGAGATTTCTCAGAAAAGGAGGTAACAGAGACAAATGTTGGACTGTTATTCCATAAGCCTTTGGGTGTCTTGTAAAATGAATGTGCACATCACACAGAGAAAAATTTTAAAATCTATTGTAAAAAAACACCTTAAAGCCACTTGCTTACTCTAAGCTACAGTTAGATTCAAAAGATAATGCATAGTAAAAACTCCTGAGCTGTGGACCATGATATATTTGCTGTTTAGAGGTTGGTAACAGAAATTAAAAGAAATCAGTATGGGGCTGGAGCCCTAGTCTTTTATTAGCAACCCATTTGGTGCCTAGAACTTCACCCCTGGCACAGAGATGGCCACCTGAGTTAATGTTCTAAGAACTTTCCAATACTAACTGCTTATTAGCAGATCTTTTTAAAGTAAATTGACCTGGGTTTTATCTTACCATTTCTAATGGAATTAGGCTCCATGGCAGTTTCTTTGCACATTTTATGGGGCTCTTCCATAAACCTATTTTTGGTTCAAGGTGGGTTTAAGAAAAAAGATATTCTGTCTCCACTCCTTAGAGCTGCAGTGTTACTGTATTGTACATACATACACACTTCACAAAAGTTTCCATACTATTGTTTCAAGCTGTAGTTTGCTGTCACATGGTTGAATTTTCCATGACTCCTCAAATGCAAAGTTTTCCTAAAAGGCACAAGTCCTGCAGGGGAGCTGCAGGCAGAAGCCCAGCCACAAAGCTACAGACTTCGTGTGCAGCACGAACTGAAAACCCACAGATTTTACAGTGCGATACCTGAGCTCAAAGTACCACAATAAAGAAAGCAATAGTGCTGCACTGTTATTTTTGTCTGGCCTAGGCAAGTCACTTCTGTACCAGTTCTAGTACAGGTTTATTGCAGTAACCTTTTCATAGTATTAGAGATGAAAATGGGAAATCAACAGATTCTTTTCTGTAGAAAAAAGCCAATCAGCTGAGTGGTGTTTGTGAACTTCGGTCACACAAGAGGCCTTGATGACAGCAACAGCTCCATACCATGTGAACCTAGACACTGATGTACAGGAAACAGGACTGCAGCTGTTGAGACAAGAAAATCCCTGTCAGAGCTTGTATTTCTGATTTGACATCTGGAAGGTATCTGCCTCTGGCTGCAGATACTCCATGAGGGGCAGAGATCAAAGCACAACAACAGGTCTCATTGATTTGCAGTGATCCATTGGAAGCTGGCATGGTGCCGTCTTCAACCCTTTCCTGAGCATTTACTAAATGAGGAGAGATTATTTGAATGTTTTAGGATTTTTCTGCCCCATGTTGTACCTCATTTAAATGGTTTGCTAACCTACAAAGATTTCTCTACAAACAACTAAAATACTTTTGCAAACCCATAATGGTTCTCTCTGACATACTCACAGGAGCTTTCCTTATTACTGGTTTTTTTCTGTCTATAGCTTCCCAAGTGGAAATACACTTTGATTTCTTCAAGCATGCACTTGAATTTGAAAATTAAGCCATTTGAAAACCAGGCTCCAAATTGAAGCAGTCTCTGCTTGAAATCCTGTCCCGAACAAGCTTAGAGAAGGAACCAGCCTCATGGAACTAAGGTTGACAATGCATGATTTCCTGGATTAAACCTACCATTTCAATAAAACCACATAGTAAAAACATTATCACCATGGCAGAAGCCCGTCAGTTTATTTCACTGGGTGAAGATGTCTTGTTCCTGCTTTCTTCTTTTCTTCTCCTTTTGCTCTTTCCTAGAAAATTAACTGAAGAAGGACTCACCCACTTCTGGAAGCATTAAAACTCACCTCTCCTACTACATTTGTGAGCAGCCTTAGTGCCCCACGGTCATGGACAAGAGAGTCTGTGTAAAATGAGCCAAGGTATTTTCTTGGATCCACCTTATTATCCATGGCGCACAAATCAGGGCGCACATTGAATCCATGGGAGATTCGCCCCACTGTGTATGGAAAAG
The DNA here is from genome assembly GCF_009650955.1 of Corvus moneduloides. Lineage (NCBI taxonomy): Eukaryota > Metazoa > Chordata > Aves > Passeriformes > Corvidae > Corvus > Corvus moneduloides. The sequence continues at coordinate 33,060,002 of NC_045482.1, read as the reverse complement.
CTCCACCTGCAAGAAGGAATTTTTCATAACAGCAGCTGAAAATGTGTAGGAGGGGAAAAAAGCCACATTATGACCACAGATCCATAAGTTTTACCGTCAGCTCTTTAGAAAGAAAGTGCTTTGCACCAGCAGCTTTTTATTCCTTTACCTTCATTAGCTTCTTTCTCTATTTTTCTCACTTCTTCACTACTTTGATGCCCAAATTCCTCCTTCTGCTTCCTTGTCCCTTTCCTTAAACCACCTGCTGCCTCCCCTTCCTCCTTGTTTCCCTTAAAGGCTGTTGTACCAGTTCAAACCCTGCAGGCTAGAGAGTGTTCATAAAAGCAGCTGATCTATGAGATTGTCTTCTTTGGGGTAATAGTGCTCAGCTAGTGGCAAGCTTCACATGGTGACCCCATTAGTTGGGATACCAGAAAATACAACTGTGCCATGCTCAGCTGAAGAACAGGAGTTTCACATGGTACATTACTCACCTCCATGTGCAAAGCAAACTTTCAGCCTAGGGAATTTTTCAAAAATTCCTCCCATAATCATGGAGCAAATGGCCATGGTTGTTTCTGTTGGCATGCCTAAGAAGAAAAACAGCTTAATTATATAAAGCTTTACTTTTTAAACTTCCTATTTGATTTTTAAATGTTATTTTAATTTTCTTCCATTAGCCTTGAGCCTACTGAAAAAGTAATAGTTTCAGGGCAGCTGCCAAAGGTTATGCATTATTTCTGCTGGAGGGACACTGAGTTGAACTGTAATTAACTGAAATGAAGACACAGGCCTGGAAGTGAAGATCTTCTGAATTCTAAGTCCAGTTTTTGCTCTATACCATTAGGACAGATGACAGGCAGGTTGGGTATGTCCTGAAATACCCAGTACAGGCCTGATTCCTGTTATCCTTGCTCAAAGACGAGTCTGGAATATGCCAGCTTGCCTTCTCACCTGTGCTTGTGGGTTTCTTTTGCGTGTAAACTGGGGCAGATATGTTGATGGATATTCCAACATGGATTTGGGGTTCAGTTATGATGTGATGCCAGATCCTACACTTTATAAATAACCTGTCTCTCTCTTTGCTACTGGCTGAGTTGGATGCCCAGAGTTAGGAACAGAACAGGAATTTAGGTTCCTATAGCAGGCCTCAGCTTCTGATCACACCCAACATATTTAGAATATCATGCCATTTTAAACACCCAACTTCAGACATCCGGCTTGAAATTAGGAACTGAGTTCCCCTCATCTATGGGGGAAACAACACCTATCCACCTCTAAAGGTAATTTTTATTGATGTTTTACCATATGCTCAGATGCAAAGCCTTATTAGGCTTAGTGGGAAAGTATTCAATTTACACTTTGTTAAGTAAATGCAATAATTTTATTTTCTTCTTAAATCTGTGTTGTTGAGCCTGCTCTGATTAAGACTAACTGATATTGTTGTCAGATAATGCACTGGTGATTGCGACAGCAAGATTTTCCAAGCAGAACGTGCATTATATGTATATTGTGTATGTGTTTCAGAACTGGTGGCAGTGTGAAACCCTGCAAAACAAACCAATACAGAACAAAATACATGAGGGTAGAATTATATCTAAGCATTTCTGGGTGGCAGAGTTCTTCTGCTGTTATTCAGTGTTATGATTTGCCAATCAGATGGGGAAAAACCAGAAGCTAGACAATGTCCTACATCTATTGAGAGCTTTTAAAGTACACGTTGTTTCAGCTACAGTTGTGTAGTGGTTTGGTCCAAAATACTCATTACTGTTTATCTGCTGTGAGATAAGAATTAGGAGAAATGCAAAACAGGCACCAAACTTGAAAGAATATAAAGAAGTTTATTAACAGACCTAAAAGAAGAAAAAAAAAAAAAAAAAATACCACCTTCAGAACTCTCCTCCTCCCCCCACCTTCCTCCCTTCTCCCACTGACAATGTGAAAAGACAACCCTTAAGATGTTCAGTCTGTTTACCACTTCCATAATAACCTGGTTCAGTCCATTTAGAAAGAGAAGTTTCTTCTTGCTCATGCTATGAAAACATTATCACAACGAGACAGCCGCCCACTTCCAAATATCGTTCAGTCCATTTAGGAAGAGGAGTCTCTCTGCCTGCGTGTGAGTCCTTTCCCCCAACTTGCAGCTTTTCCCGCAACTGCTTTCGAGGGTCCACTCTTGAAGTTTTTTGGGGTACAGTTTTAAGGTTGAGCCGTTCAGAAACAAAAACAGAGGCCCTTCTCCTTCCCTGGGAGCAAAGGGTCTTCATCATCTTCATCTTTAGGACTATCTCTGGGAGCATCTCTAGGAACTGAGGTTTTCTCCTTTCCCGTTTGGAGCAAAAGTCCTCATCGCTTCCATCTCTCCCTGTCCAAACTTCTCATGAAATTACAGCTGCGTCAGCATCTGCCTATCTCAGCACAGGTGCTTCTGCTCACGAGTTGAACACTCCACCCCCCATATCTTCATGAAATTACAACAGGATACTCTGATATATCATAGCTTCACAACAGACTTTCAGCTTTAAGCATCTCCTCTCTCTCTTCCCTCAGGTTTTCAGCTCTTCACAGCAATAAAAGGGTTACTCTCACCTCGGCCTTGCAGCTTTACAGCTGGAATGTTGAATGTTTCTTATCGCAGTGGAGAGGGGGGAGAGCCGAGCCGCTCCGGCTGCCCACGGCAAGGCAGTGGGGGGGGGGGGGTTCCACGGCTGGAACAGGTCCATGGCTTCAGGATGGCCGTGGCCCGGCCCGGCCTGGCCCAAGCAGGGCCTGGCCGGGCCCGCTGGCCCCCACACGGGGCCCGCAGCCACCTGTCCCAGCGCCGGAAACGAGAGAGAGCTTGGAGGGGGAGTTTGCCTATTCTTAAATGTGGATAACAGAGGTGATCACAACTTTAAGTGGCTTAGAGAATTGTCCATATTCAAACTGGCCAGCTGATAGGTTCTATCAGTTCCCAGAGGAAACTGTAAGCACCCCTTAGCAAGGACGTCCCTTCCGGGACTATGCTTGCTAACCTATGACATAATAAAGATTTATTTCCTCTCTGATCAACCTGTTTCTAAGAGATAACCCAAGAGATTCTAGGGAGTAATGTTTGGTTTTGCTTACTCCTTCATTTACTCCTGTTTTTTTTGAGGAGCTAATTTCTGAGATGATTCACTTCTCCCTAGTTATCTGTTCTTTGTATTTGGGACAAAAGAGAATACTATATTCTGTTGCTAGTGTGAATAATTTTAATTCTAAGTATTTAAAAGAGAAATTAAACAAGTTTAGAAACAAATGGCTGCTGAATTTACACAACAGACTTAATCATAATACTAGATGTAAAAAAAAAGTTTGACAAAAAAAGATGTAATTTTTCTCTCTACTTGTGTTTTACTTGGCAACAATCTCCTGGGCATAATCCAATTCATAAATGTAGGTTAGGAAAAGTAAATATACACTTACCTATTAGCCAGGGAAACCAATATTTGGACATCCTCCCATCTATCTGCATGTCCCAGGGATGCACAAAGAGACAGCAATTTAATGTCTCAGCAGCCTGCAGCAAAAAGAAAAAGTCTAAATCTTGACTAATCTTACCAAAATGCATCTTAGATCTTAGTCATGCTTTTAAATGACCTGGAAATCTGTACTGAGCAGTAGCACTAGTAATGAAAATAGGCTCACAAGCAAGAACTATAAACAATAGTTGGCTATATTTACTCCTTTGGGCCATATTCTGAACTCCTCACCCAGTTTCACAGCTCTTCCTGTGACTACAGGACTGGAAGCATAGATGATATCATCTGTTTATTAAGCCAAGTGTTTCTCAGAATAATGCAGTACAAAAATGCTTTTCCAGTTATGTTTTTCAGCCATCCTGTAGTATAGAACTCAGTTTAAGCAAACATTCTTTTGGTTACATTACACATATGAGATGAATACTTGTAATGTCTTATAGAATCATTTTAGGCTGGTTTTGCAGAATTGTTCCAGCTGCATTCAGAAATCTTCATTGAGTTGCCCTACATTTGTCTCCTTTGGTCCTCTGCCTGACTTTAAAAAAGTAAAAAATATTCCTAATCCTTCCTAAGAGTTCAAAATCTGGCTGTATTCTGAACAATAATCCATCTCTACGCAAGTATGGTAATTTTTACAAAACTACTGACATCTTTGGAAAGGAAAACAGAAGAACAGTGTTGGGTGCTGACTGACTGTGTAATTTAACTGTGTGCTTAAATTTAAATACACAGTCATCAGAGTCATTCATATGCTTAACCAGGATTTAACAGCTTCATTTTGTCAGATGTATTTCTGGACATGCTCTTGTTGCTAAGGAGATTATCACACATTTGAAAAATTTGAGTTTATTTACCCATACATGCATAAATAAAAGCTGCAACTTTCGGATCGTGGAGAATAATTTCCATCTACATTTGTAAAGTAAAAATAGCAATTCAATAACTGGCCTGGTAGTTTAGTGAAGTTCGTTATCCAATATGGCTTAATTTCATAATCTGTATTATCCACAGATATTTCTAAAAATGATAGTGGTTACTTCCTACATGTGTGAATCATAAGCTGAAAGATGTACAGTATAAGAGAGAGATCCCAGAACAAGAGGGGGATCTCAGCAGCAGAGAGACATGGAGTTACTGGAGAGAGTCCAAAGATGATGAAGGGACTGAGCATCTCTCCTGTGAGGAAGGGCGGAGAGAACTGGGACTGTTTGGCCCCGAGAAGAGAAGGTTCGGTGGAGATCAGGAAACATCAGGTTGCCCAGAGGGATTGTGGAGTTTCCATCCTTGGAGGTATTTAAAAGCCACCTGGGCATGGTCCTGGGATCTGGCTGTTGGTGGCCCTGCTTGAGCAAAGGGTTGGTCCAGGTGGCCACCAGAGACCTTTCCCAACCTCAGCCATGCTGTGATTCCATGGATGTGGGCATCTCCAAGAGCAGATGCTGATACCTGACTGTATGTGGCCATAACAACAAATAATCCAGGTGCTGCACCAACAGAGCTTTTGAATAAATTGAGCATCCTGCAAAATAAGCTCTGTGAATCAATTCCAAGATGACAGCGCTAATAACTTGAGAAACAGATTCAGAATGTGCATTGATTAAGCCCCTAATTTAGACAAATGACCACCCTCATCTGGACCTCAGGCTATTTAAGAAATGTAATCTATTAATTCACTTGATAATCAATACATTCAGTTTGGAACTTTTGGTCCTGTTTACATAGTTCTGTGTGGTACTTTGGTGTTATAAGTATCTCTGATAATCTCAAGGAGTTTTATCAATTATTTCAATAGGATTGGATACAGTAACTTGAACAAATGCAAACAGTGCAGAAATGCTTTATTTGTTACTGCACTTATCCTCACAAATCAAGAAGGCAGATCTACAGTGAGAACTCATACAATAAACCAAAATTTGTTATTCATTATTATAAAATATATTCCAGAATGTTTATGTTACATTATTGTCATAATGTTCTATAATGAACTATTATTTACAATTAAAGCTGAGTGTCTCTGATCACTAAGCAGATTGGAAGGCTCAAATTATGACTAAATGTGCTCCAAGGTATTTTTAGACAGAATTCCATATCACAGTATTCCCCCAAAGAAGGAAAGCAACAGCTACTCACAGCATAAATATCGTACAGCTCTGGGGCATTCAGGTCCCACTCATTGACATGAGATCCTATCTGCACTCCTGGAAATCCAAGTTCATTCACACAGCGATGCATTTCCTTCACAGCCAGGTCTGGAGCTTGCAGAGGTAACGTGCCCAGCCCAATAAACCTCTTGGGGTACTTTTTTACCGTAGCTGCTAAGTCATTATTTAATATCTGGGCGAGATCTAAAGTATCCTGAGGTTTGGCCTGGTAAGATATGAAGCAGAACAGTACATTTAAATATAGTTCTCAAATGTTATCACCTTTGGAAGACATTGGATAAATGTCACTGCAAACAACTGATAGGGTTTGAACCCAAATTTACTTTACAGTTCTGAATAGCTAAAAACCAGTAGGGCTAAATTCTGCCTCACTTAAAAACCTCTGGGTGCAGTTCTGCTTTTTCTCTTGAATATTTTATCAACTGCTGTTGCCTTTACTGCTCAGGATGAATGTAATAAAGCCCAGGGTGCTGATGCACATAAGTACCTGGTCTTCTGTGTAAAGCAGTCCCCTGGTTTTGTTTATCCAAGTGCAAAAGCCTCAGTATATAATTTTTTTACATAGCAATGAATATTTACTCTCCTATTACTGGAGCTGAGGAAAAATAAGAAATGTGAGATGCTGGAGCATGCAAATGCTACAGAGAAAGCTTGAGCAAACTTCTCTTGCATTTAGAAGGAGATAACAGCCATAATTCTAATAAGAAACTGCAATATCCACACAATCAATCTCTGGTCTTCCCCCCCCCCGAATACATATTTAATGGAAAATATTTCCTTAGATACTAGAATAAAATTTTGAAGAGATGTCACTAACAAGAAATTCTGAATATCAATGGTACTTCTTTTATGTGGGCTTAACACAATGGTTCTTAATGCACACATCCATATAAACATCTTGACCTGTACACATTGCTAAATAGTCACATTGAGAATGTATTTAGAGCTGCATTTTGCTGTGATTTATCTCCTCAGCCTGTTTTTATTTCTTTGAAGCATTCAAAATCACCATGTGGGGATCATGGGAACTTAAATTTGCTCCTGAATTTTAAGATTCAAAGCATTCTAGGTTAATGAGTCCTACGCCACATTTAAAATAAAGTGGGACAAAGCCAGAAATACATCTTTTATGTCTTTTTTTTTAATGAGAAAATACTGATTGATGTCTAGCTTTCATGGAATCTGTACATATATGTTTGCCTGCTAACCATGGATTCATGCTGTATAAATTTTTTCCCTCCATTTCCAGCTGCCCCCATAAGGCCCCCAAAAGAAATTCAGCTGTTGTCGTGTCCTTTCTCACTGTGTGTGCTCCGGTGTGGAGCTTTGCCAGGACGTCCTGCATATGTCTTCTCATACCTGCACTCCTTTCTTGCCTTTTCTTTTTCACAGCAGAACAATTCTAGGGACTCCTTCAAACACCTAATTTGTAGGAGGATGCATTTGTGTTTTTAAAATGTTGCCACACATGAATTATGAAATATGTTAGTAGGAACCTACCCAGTAGCTGAACATCACAGGGACTGTGGACAGGACTTGGACTGTGACTCCTGAGTAAGAAAAAGCAAATATTAATGTTTCCTTTTTTGTTGTCTGTTTTTGGTAAAATGTTACAATTTAAAAAGTACTTTGGTTTGAGAGGCAGAATGTAAAGCTTTACTAATGAGAAAGACTGATTTAACAGTGACATGGATCGATTCTTTATCTTTTTAATTAAGGATCATAGCAGTGAATCTCATAGTGCATCACTTTATTAGGAGTTGAATATTTTTGCTAAGCAGACAGAAAAAAGCACTTCCATACTCCTGCTAGATTATTTTTGAAATAAAGTTTTTTGATTTTAGAAGTATTTAGTATGCACATGCACAAACAAAATAGCTATTTAACATTATTCTCAAAGTGACATTAAACCAACAGAATTCACTAACTTGAGTTTACTTTGGGGTCACATTTGTCATAAATATTAAATAAAGAAATGAATTAGCTCAAAGATAAATAACATTATGTTAACAGTGGTTATTAAATAATGCTTTTCTAAGTATTCCCAAAGCTGTATTGTGTTAGGTTTCATTAGTCTTGTGTCTGGACTACTGAGGTTGTAAACATAAGAAAATCTGCCTGTTTTCAGAAATAACTTTGATGTTAGAAATAAAAATAATTAAGTCCATGTTGTTTTGTTTCTGTTCAAACACAAATCTGTATCATAACTTTGTGTGTGACAGGTTACAGGAGTGAAAACAACAAACCTGGCAGACAAACAAAATAAACAATAAACAATAATTAGGGCTTCACAAAATAGTTACATGCAAAAATGTATTTCTGTTTTTAATTTTAGGTCTGTTTGTAGTATTTTTGCACATATCTTGTCATGCTTTAAAAAATTTAACTTGGTTGTTAGTAGTGAAACTACTAGAAAAAAGATGGCAGAAAAAACTCTAGGAGAATGAACTCTAGGAGAACTCTAAGACAATGACTTGCCAAAGCACTTGAATGATTAACAAAATGTTTTATCCTCCTTCTCAGGAGTTTAAGTAGGAAACAAGAGGAGAGGCTGACTCAGATTGCTACAAGATCTGATTAATTATATTGTGTACAGCAGCAACAGTTTTAGGGGTAAGGATTAGGCCTGCAAAATTACATAAATACTGAAGTACAGCCCAAGCTGGATTATCCACCAATATGGACACTTGATTAGTCTGTTGAGAACATTCTCCATGTTTTCCACAACAAGCCTTGTATCTGCTTTCAATCCATTTTTACACTTCTGAGCAAACTTAATATAAACCTTAAAGGTACATTTCCAAGCTGACTGTTCCTAGACATTAGCTTTAGGAAGAAGAATCAGCACAGAAAAGCCTGTACTTTTTTACCCTCTTCAGAGGGTTTTACAAAGGAGAAAATAACAAGGAAAGACAGTTAGGGTGAACTGATACATTTTGTCAAACAAAATTGTGATGACTTGTGTCACAGAACTGTGATGTTAATTACTTTTACAGCTTGTTTTATTGAGTTACATGGATAGCTTGTTTTATTGAGTGGATGAAGACAGAAGTATGTACATCAATTAGACCGAGGACATATGATTAGGAGAACTAATTGAGTCTCTTTGGTCCATTGGAGACCATTTCTTATTACTGGCAAGATTTCTTGGGCATTGCACAAACAAAGCCTTTAGCAACCAAGCTCTAAGTTATCTCTGAGTTAACAATACCTTTCAATGACTGATTCAAATTTTGTTCAGCTGGGAGACTCCTTGCATCTTTGTCCCAAAATTACACTGTGTTTGGAGGTTAAATTTTTGGGTATAATCTATCTCAGCCTGTGTTACAGAAAGCAGTCTTTGGACTAAGTAGCTACAGCTTTCTAAACCAAAAAGGAAAAAATATGGTCCATAGTCTTTATCATTAGCTGAGCAGTAAGAATAAAAGAATGAAAAACATCAAGGCTTTTTTTTTCCCCCCCACATAATTAATTGGCTGATGCCTGTATGTCTGGAGTGCTGTAATAAAAAGGGACATTTTTAGGGCACAAGTCACCAGATGGTGCTGTAACATACAGGTTTAGATTTTTTTTTTACCCAAGCGAGCACTGTTTAGTTCATGGAGAAATGTTGCAGTGTTGTTTTTATGATACATTTTCTTTTCTGGAGAGCTGCTGCAAAAATTTGAAAAAAAAAATCCTCCTGTGTTTTCCCTTTGTCTACAACAAATATATGAAGCACAACTGTTTTGTAGAAACTTGCCATTAGTGCTGAGGGAAATATCTGAAAGAGAAAGATGCCCAAAGGCTATTTATGATCCACTCTGTAGTTGAGTGATTCAGTAATCCCCAAAATCCCTGAGCTAACTCAGAGAAACATTGCAGTCTAGTCAAAGCATGATTCTATGATTCTGTGACAAGGCAGTGTATTTCAGAGTTTGCAAAGACTTTCTGGCATTCCCATTAAATGTCTAATGGTTGGAGTTTGAAATACTGCTTTTCCAGGGTGAAAATGAAGTAGGTGAAAATGAAGTAGATGAAAATTATCTAAGTTGTGTTTACATAAATTGCCCACTATCTGGTGAGTTCCCAAGCTGGCCTATGTGTTGCACTAAACCTCCCTAAGAAGAATGACCCAGAGTATCTCCTTACAGAGAATACAGAGTAATTTAGGTTGGAAAAGACCTCTAAGATCATTAAGTCCAACCATTAATCCAGCACTGCCAAGCCCACCACTGAACCATGTCCCCAAGTGCCACATCTACACGTCTTCTAAATCCCTCCGGGGATGGGGACTCCACCAGGGCTGTTCCAGGGCTTGACAACACTTTTAGTGAAGACATTTTTCCTAATATCCAAACTAAACCTTCCTTGGTACAATTTCAGGCCATTTCTTCTTGTTTATCACTTGTTATCTTGGAGAAGAGACCAACTCCCAGCTGGCTACAACCTCTTTCATGTACTTGTAGAGGGTGATAAGGCCTGAGAGGAGGAAACAATAATCATAAAGATGCTACTTATACAATATCTCCTCTTCTAAGCAATTCAGGTGTTTGTTCCTTATGAAAAGTTGGAGAAGATATTCAAGTTATGTCTACTGATGTAGGAACTATTCAGGCCTCAATCTAAGAAAAAATAATCTTTAATAACTTAATATTTCTCTTACAAGAGTGATGTGGAGCTACAGTGTTAATAAGAACTAGCAAAAATAATTGAACAGACTAGTAGTTCCTTCCCTCATCTTCAGTCTCCCATCTTACCAGCCTTATTTAGTAATTGCATGTATGTAATTTTAGTAATTGCTTGCATGTAACACGATGGAAAATAAATTTGCAAATTTGGCATCTGGTTAACTTTCTAAATGAGGAAAGCTCCCTTTTCTGACAAGTAATTGTACCAGTTCTCTAGGCTCAGAGTCCTCCAGCAAAAACACAGAATGAAGCTGCAACATGGCTAAACAGAAAAAATGTATTAGAAAAGGAAACAAGAAATACAAGAAATCCTATGTGTAAGAAGAGTATTTTTAACATATGGAACAAAAATGAAAGGGTTCCCTCCTCCTTTATGTGAATCACTTTTTAACTATAGGGTATGGTACCTTTTCAAGTCCATGGTCAGTCATCCTTACTTATGCCAGTAAGTTCCTTATGGCCTTAAATCCCACCAAAATTAATAAAGTCATGTGGGGAATAAATTTCTCCTGAAAATGAGGAAAGTTATGGGAACAGGTCCCATCTGAGCATAAAACGTATCAGTTTCCAATGACTTTCAAGAGATTTAAGCTAATGAATCAGTATGCTAACCCTTTTTTTGATATTGTTGTTGAGCACTTTCAGATGCACTGACAGAGAAGTTGTTACTCTAAATGATGCACAATGATTTGAATTCCTTCGTGGAGGTACCTGACTGGTCCATCTCTTTAATCCGTACTTCTGGGTCCCAGCAGTTCTCTTGAATAACTCTAAAAACCTTTCCATCCTTCATCATCTTTGCCTGTCCCTGTGAAATGACATTTTCATACATTATAAGTGTGACAAAGTAGTACCTGCTAATTTACAGTCTCTTGAGTATATTGTGCTCCTTACAGGAATTCAGTGGCAAATTTTTTTTTTTTAGTAGGTATTTTTAAACAAAAACTATTTTAAAAATAGACATGAATAAGACAGTCATTTATAGTTCAGATTTAATTCTTCAGAATAATTTTAAAAATCCCCTTTCTTCTGCAATGTACATCACTCTATTTGGAAAAGATATCAGGTACCTTAATCCAAGTTTATCCTCAAACCAAATTGTGACCTCAAAACAATGCTCTAATTAAATCTGTGCTAAATTTTCCCTTTGGGTATGTATGTGTTCTTTTAAAGTCAATAGCACCACAATGATTCCAGTAACTACAGAAATAATTGTGCAACTCAGTTAATTTCAGTCCAGTTATTTCTTATCATCAGTGATACTGAGACAAAAGGGGACCTATTGTGTTGTCTTCAGATTACATTTTCTCCTTCGGAAGAAGAAAAATATTGAAGAATTTGGGGAAAAAATCTCAAACAAAACTTAAACACAGTATAAGCCCATGACCTGAATTAGTGTGAAACCTTTCTCATACGCCACCAATTTCCAGACTTAGGAAGTTCAAAATGTTATCACAGTCATGAAATTTAATACTGTTCCTTTATCAGCACAGACAATTTTAAAACTTCATATTTGCTTGATGTGTGAATTGTTCAAAGAGACTGAGTAGGCACAGTGTCACCACATAAGCAAATTGTCTGTTACAATGAGGGGTACCCACAAGCTGCTACAGACTTGTAGAGACACAACAGGACTTCTGTTGGCACAAATGGGTGAGATACAATTCACCAACACCTGCCAGCCCTGCGTATTTCTTGTTGTTTTCATCTACTGCAGGGGTAAATGGAAAGTCAGGTGATGCCCTGATGCTGTGCACGTGGAGTGGGTGAGGGCAGTCATGCAGCAGATGCACTGGGCAGAGAGCAAACTCCATCTGCAGTTAAAAACTGGAAACCACACGAGAAAACACAGTAGCTCTTCCTTCACCTTCCCAGTAAATAGGAGCTAAGTGAAAGTTTTTGGGCCCTTTGAGAGAGAGAATTTGCTCTCTCTCCAAAGGCCACTTTATTTTTCCTCACGAAATTGGTCTTACTTAGGATTCTGTCAATTTTTCTAAAGAAAAGAATCTGTTAAATCAGAATATTTACTACTGGTATGCTCAACCAGAGGGGTTTCTGTACCCTTCTTCTGAGAACTCAAACTGTTCTTAACCTTGAATTTGTTATTAACTTCATACATCATTCACAAATATACTGCCCTAATGAATATTTTAAAGCCCTCCTCAACAAATCTATGTGTGCTGCCTTGGCAAACTGTCAAGTTACTTGTTAGCTGTATCACAGGTTGTGAAAAATTACTTGAAATATTACAACTACAGGGTCCTGATCCCCATGTGAAATACCAGGTTCTTGTAAAATTTGTTTTCCAACCTGAAAGGTTTACTGTAGCCATACACTCAAATACATTAAGAAAAGTTTAGCGCATTGATGCAGGTTGTCCAATAAACAAAAAATTATTTGGGGTGTGAGAAAAAGGCAGAGTAGAACCAAGCACTACATCACATATGAATAGATGACATGGACTTTACTGTTCCATTCTGTTCTACATTTCTCTATCCTGTTCTAAAAATTATCCGATATTTAATGTTTTATTTAATTTATGTGGAAATTAAGGTTCAGCAAACCACATTTAAAATTCTCCCATCACTAAACTACTCAGTCACATCCCAAATTGCACTTTTCAAACATGCACAAAATTATTTTCTTCCAGTTTGACCCTGCTGCTTTTTAACAGAATGATATGAGAAGCCTTTGGGTTTTATTTAATCTTGAGAGTTAACATCCCCAGCTCCACATGTCTGAACAGGATTTTATTTTGCCATGCACTTTTTGCCATGCAAAATTTCCAGATGGAAGTAGGCCAGACAGAATTCTCTGCAGAGCATGTAAGGCCATTATTGACCTGCCACAAACTTCCTCTGCAAACTATTTTTAGCACAGAATTTTAGCATCAGACCTGTAACACAATCGCCAGAAATGTGTCCAATCATCGTCTCCTTCCTGCAGCTGCCATGTATCCCAAAAAGCTGTGCCATCCACGCTTTGGTTCCACAGATGGCTTGTTCTTGTTTATTAAAATACCAGCTCCTTTTGGGTTTGCCTCTCATACAGATGACTGCATTTAACTAAAAACAAATCTACATGTAATCTGCTTTAGCCTGACCTATCTTATTGAAAAGAAATTCTCAGAGCTATCCATTCCAAGTGTTAAAATGAGATGATGAAGAAGAATGGATGCTGGTTCATACAAGAGAGTGTGAGTTTCATCTTTCAGGCAAAAGGTTCTGCTGAGGTATGGTAGGACTGGACTGATACTACTTCATAGAAAATAGACCTCTAGGGAAATCTGTATCAGAGACTGAGCCAATCTTATTGCCACTTGAATTGCTTCTTAACAGATCTACTGTGAGTTTGTGTTCCTGATGACAAGACAAGATCAGCTCTGAGCACCAAACAGCCCAAACCTTGCAGTGATGATCCAGCTGCACCCATCCGCCGTACCCATATCTCTGTGGAGGAAAGAAGAGAAAGCCAGTGCTAGTTAGCTCTCTGCAGTAGTAATAGTAATAATAGTAATAATTGCAATAGTAATAATAATAATAATAATAATAAAATTGTAGCTCTTACAAAAATACCTAATTCAGGAGAAACACTTATACATGCTCAGCTTTGAGCCATAGTAGCCTCACTGACTTCAGAAGTGCTGAAGTGTAGCTGGACTGGACTAATAGTGTTTGTAGATCTGGAATTTTAGCTCCCAGTTCAACATCATTTTAAAACAACTGCTTTAAAAATGCTTAAAGTTGCTTACTACATTGAGGTTCCAACTGAAATAATTTTGACATAGAAAATATTAAATTAAGCATCTGGCAGTGTGGAAATTGAGCTGACAACTTTCCAATCTGTGATCAGTTAATCATTAGCACAAAGATGCATTGATTCCACTCTTCAGCTTCCATGATTCAGCAGCAGGAGTGAAGGTCAGCCTCTTATCTATTAATATTTAAACAGCAAGAGAAGCTAAAAAGGAAGCTTAGATGCTCATTGATTCTTCTAGAGAGATTCAGAATTGTTCATGCAAAAAACGCAAAACCTACATAAGAAGCTGATTTCCTTTTACTTTCATAAATTATCCATTAAGAAGGAACTCTTGAAATCTCTGAGTAAAAACAATGCTCAGAATTCCCATTCCTCCAAAAAAGAAACATTTAGAAGGAAACTAAGTAAGAGCAGGCATTTCTTTCACTGAAGTGTAAACAATTTGGATACAGTCCTGAATTTCCTGTGATACCAAATCATCACTTAATGCCACTGTGAGCTTTCCTAATGTGGCTGTGCAGAGCCAAACCTCCTGACGTCAGCCAGAGATGCAGCCACTGGGGCTGTGTTCTCTGCTTAGCTATGTAGATTTTATTTAAATGTGTACATTTATAGGTTTATACATATATATAAATAGTGAAATTTAGGGAAAATTTAATGAGTGACAATTAAAGAGGACTTTAAACTAGAACCATGCTAACTGCAATTGTAAGCTGAGGAGAAAACGAGTACCTTAAATGGGTAATGAAGGAGCACATAGGCAACAGAGAAACTCAATGGTCTGGTTTTGAACTTATTTTATTCTTTCTTCCCCTCAGGTATTAGTTGTAGGTATTGACAGTCCTTATCTGTTCTTTTCTATGATTTTTTTATACTTGTGATAGTTTCCTAGGCTGTTAAACCGGTATCTTGACAATAGAATTTTCTAGGTTGAAGGTCCAGTACTTACAAAGCTGGAAACAAGACAGAGAAGTTTAGCGCTAACTAAAAGTGTGCATGTTAAGATGCCTCATTGGTTTTCCTTGCATGAAATGGAGAGATCTGTGTTAATGACTTGAATCTCCAGAGGACTCCAGGGAATTCTGAGAGTTGTTTTCTACTCTGAGCCCATTAATAAACCATTGAATCACTCAGAACAGAGGGAAAAAAACCTAGCAGGTGGAAATTAAATTTTAAAAATTTGGTATTTGCCTCTTTATCTGTGTTTAAAGAAATGCAGTGCTGGCCCACAGCGTCTAGCATTGGTGAATTTAGAACATCAAGGAATTCTTGGAGTTATTTTATCTCAGTGAATGTATTGCCCTTTTAAAGTACATACAGACAAAGATATTTAAAAACATTTAAAAAACCGTATAAAATCAGAATGAAGGAACTTATGGGTATTTTTATGAAGCTATTGCACAAACAAATACAACAAAATCTGCAACAAGCAAAAGTAACCTGTCTTTGTAGTCTGGATATTTAAACTCCTATCCATTTTAGACAGACATAATTATTCTAAAAGTATCTGTAGCCTATATACATATCCAGTGTATATGTGTTTTTCATCAGGAGCTCTTATTATTACAAATAGAGGGTTCAAATAGATTTTAATAAACACCTTCATAGATAAACAAGGAAACAAACATTCCTTTCCAGGAGGGTTTATGCATAATGATGTTTTTCATGACTAATGAAGAAATAATCCTATGTATGTTTTTAATGCCAGGCTTTCTCATGACTTTTTTTCTAATATGCTGTTTATGTTTCCCAGCTGCTCTCTCTATAATATTGACTGAAACGGGACTGCTTAAATCACAGAAGTATAGAGATAATAGATATGAAACCCTTTCAGATTTATTACATTAAAACTTAAATGACATTTTTCATTCTCAAATACATTTCACAGGATCATGAGAAATATTGAGGACAAGAATAAATTTACATCACTGAATACTACTACTACTAAAATAATAATAAGTTAACACTTATAGCTTCAGTATTCTGACAACTGAGGTTTTCTATTTTAAATACAATAGGCTACTTCTTTCTAGTAACTGAAGAAATAACAGATATTAGTAAAATTATCATCATCAATTAGCTGTACTTAGAGTGACCCCACTCCAACTGAAGTTAATGACTCTCATGCCTCTGGGTGTAAGATGGGAATGAATTTGTCTTAGTTAACATTAATCTTGTCTAATATTTGACTATTTATTTTATTTAAAACGAAAGTGAATACCATTTAGAAACAGAACAGCTCTATTTTTATCAAGAAAGTGGAATTTATACCTTATCATTTGCAAATTTTGGGTCTCAAAAAACCCAAGGAAAATGGTAAGAATTGCTTCAGAATAAATAAAAAGTCCAGTTTTACATCCCTTTCTGACTGGGACTCTTGCTTTGCAAAACAGTGCAATACAAATATTTTACAGCTGGAAAAAAAAAAAAAAAACCAGACTAAAACCTAGAGATATTTACCACAGAAACCTTCATTCATTTTTCTTTCAAAAATCACATTGGTAGAAATGGTTGCTGATAACATAAGGCACTGAATATCTAAACTCTTATTACCTTTTTTAGGTCAGGCCATTCCTTAGGTAGAATGTGGCTATGAATATCAATTTTCATTTTTGAAGTGTCAGAGGAGAAATACTCCCTCAATGCTAATGTTTTCTGTGTCAGTGCTGCTATCATTCCTGTCCCTGGGTCACAGGTTATTAGCTTTGGCTGCTGTCCAGATCCACCTGCTGTCCTATCAGGAGAACGAGGTACAGTGGCCAACCAAGAAGCCTAATTCCAGAGGGGTGGTTCCCCAAAAGAACAAAGATTTCGAGCAGAAAAGTCCCTGTTAATGCATAAACTGCAGCTGACCGAGGGCAAAGGGAAAATACTTGTTTATATTGGCACCATGAAGGGATTTATTTCACACTGACTCTAAAATGTCGAAAATAATTCAATAAAATTGAGTTAGAATAAATACATTAAAAGTTCTGACTTGAATTTCCTTCTTTCTCCATCTTAGGTTGTGAAATAATTTGTAGAGGGCATATAATGTGCCCTTGGCAGAGTCACACATCCTCATCTATTCTCTTTTTTTCTCTTGCATTTTCTTTAAAGTTGTATTAAGCCCCCTCCAAAATACTGAATTGTAGCCAAATCTATGCTCTGCATTTTATATTCCCCCTCCTCATCATTGGTTCACTCAAGATATTTACACAAGCTACTGCATAATGGTGCTTACAGCCTCTCAAGATGCCTCAATTATAGATACGTAGATGCATTTCAAATATAACAGCTTCTGCATCCTAAGTTAAGCTTAACTGGAGCTATTTCAGATTTCCTGTGAAACTACATCTCATCTTTTGCCCTTTACTCAATTTAGAATTACACTTCTTTGCTCAAGATACCCTTGCTCTTTATTTGTGCTGTATTTTTGTCTGTAATTTATTCCCCCTGTAGTTTTATTTCAGTGTATGTTACTCACACAACGTCCTCTTGTGAGTGTTTGTTAACCATTCCCTGATTTTATTTTTTGTGAAAAATGCTGATTTTTTTTTTCCAAAATGAAATGCTGCTGCAAATCTTTCAACTTGAAATCAAGTATCTTGAAAAATAAGTGGCCTTTTTTGTGTTATCCTTTTCCTGACTTCCCTATTTTATTTGGGCTTGACAGAAACCCCCAGACTTTTGTATTTCTGCACTTGTTCACTCATTAAGCAAGTCTGCTTTGGATTTGGTCAGATAACTTTCTTAAGAGTTATTTTTCATGCCAGCTTCTTGTGCCAGGGTTGTTTGGTTGATCTTGTACTTCTCTGCAGCAAGAGGTCACTGAAGACTGAATGTTCGAAAGAAATAGGAAGCAGCAGTTTTGGGGAAGTATTCCCCAAATAAAGCAAGACAGCCAACAATTTACTTTAACAGATCAAAACTCTGGGATTGAAAACAGCTATTATTTCTGTGTCAAAACCAAAATCAATCTGTTTGTGACCAGGCTGCCAGGTTAAGCAGCAAATTTGCTCTCCTGCTCCCAAATGTGACAGCCATGCTGTGTGATGTGGCACTGCAATGTCAGCCTGTTGACAGCAGTGTTCCTGCATGGACTAGAGCTGACAGAAGAAAGAAATATTGATTCAGCTCTGGGAACTCCGCATCATGAATCCATGGATGGGAGGCAAACACCTAAAGTGAGTCCTCCAATAAAGGGATGTCTGGAAGACAATTCCCTGCTTTAGCATAGAAAGCAGAGTGAAGTGAAGGAGAGGGGTAGGGAGAGATTTGTGCACCTGACTAGTCTAAGACACCAACATTCTTCAGTCACCAAAGCTGCAGGATTCCATGCAGAGCTCAGCTGCATTTCTTCAACACTGAGCTTAATTTTCCTCAGCTCTAAAAAAAGCCTTAGTTGTTAGTTAGTGCTCCCAAGACACAGCTTAGCTTGCAAACACTGTAGTACTCCCACACTGCATTTCATTTAACAAAACACATCGTTTGGAAACCATACCAGTTGAAGCCAAAATGTGGATCCATGTCACTTGATCGAAGGGCACTGAGATAGCTGTCTATATCCAACATGATCCATTGGGTCAGCAGCAGAAAGACCTTCACTGACTAGGAACAAAAAGCTCTTCAGCTACGCAGGCATCCAACCTACTCTAAACTGAAAACATGACTAACAACTCTTTCAAGGACAATCCAGCTATAGACTGTTCAGCCAAGGCTGATTTCAGATACACACACACAAGCCTAGCGGATCTGTAGGGTTCTATTTCACTGAAGGGACAAGCACTAAAGTGAAAATTGTGTTAATTTTAGGGCATTAAGTGCTTTTTTCTGAAGCTATTTAGCTGCTTTTCTGAAACAAGTGCAAAATCTGAGATTTGGAGTCTTCAGGATGGAAATTTGTTGTCCAGTTCTGGCCTTTGTTTATCGGGGTGAAAAGTATTTTCTCATATCAGTGAGAAAACCCTGACGTCTTCAAAAGAGGCTGCATCAACAAACACTGGTAAGCTCTGCAGAGAGCTCTGCCACATCCATGCTCTGAGGCAGCCCATTTTCAAGTAGGATGAACAAAGACACAAAGAGGCAAATTCAGGATGCTGATCTCAGAAACGGCTAAAGTACTCGTGCCAGGTTTTTATACCTTCCATTTTTCATGTTCCTGTCTGGCCCCTGTTCTTGGAATTGCACGCTTGATTGTGCAAATTGGCTGTTTTACACATGTGCACAGCTACAGAAAAACAAGTGGAAAACTCTTTGTGCTTAGTAGCTAAGATGAAGTACTTAAAGAATACGTTCCTTTCCAAATGAAATAAATGTTGAGCAGCACACTTATATTGGTTGCTTAGCAACAGGTTATCCTTTGGCTGTGCTGGGGACTGCACAGGTCCTTTGAGACTGCCATTACAGACCTGCTTGGAAATGTCAGATTTGGAAAGGATGCAAAAGTCAGTAATTCTATTTTTTTTTCCTCTAGTATCAAATAATTAAACCTCTCCTATTAAATTAGCCTGATCACAGAACTTAGACCTCTTCTGGGACTCCAAAGAACACAGACTTCAGTGGGAGTGGTGTGGTCTGAGTTCTGTGGGGAATAACAACAATGGTATGGTTTCTCTCCTAATGAGGAATAAAATCATGCAGTTCTCATGCAGCAGTCTCCATGCGTAGCTCTCAAGTGCCATCTTTGACAGGAAGACATCATTTCACCAGTAGAGCTACACCAGGAGGACATGTCCAGCTGCAGCTACACCAGTAAAGTCTTTAACCAAGATGTATTCCAGAGAGTGGGTGGTGTTATGATTCTCCAATGCCATGAACCAAAAACTCCAGCTTTTTCTGCCTAAGGTCCTGGTGATTTGCACAGCCAGCTAGACTGCACTGCCAGGGTTTCCTTTATACACATTTATGCAACAGAAAAGGCACCCTCACCTCCAATCTAGAGCCAGCTAAACCAGCTCAAGGCGGCAGCAGTGCAGGCGTAGTCATCATTAAATGCTGAAGAGTAGTAGGTTTTTCACTTTGTTATTAAAAAGCCTTTGCAGAAACAAACAACTGTAAGAGCCTCTGTTTAGACAGACATCAGAGCTGCTGCTCTGTATCTTGAGCCCGTTTAGCCTTGCAGAGAAGTTGGGCTTTTTAGCTCAGGGGTGACTCTGTACTGATGCTTCCAAGATCTCAGCTATTAACTCTGCATAGTGAAGCTTCACAGTTGCACAAACTCAGGGTGATGCTCCTCAGGTGGGCTCTCTATTAGACCTGCCACAGCCTTTTTGTGTCCCTAGAACTTATAGTGGAAAGGTGTCCAAGGCTGCTGACGCCTGTGGCAGCCCCGCACTGCTCTGTGACCACCATCTGAGCAAGAGTTCTGATGAATCACACAGTCGTGAAGGCAAACAGTGTCCTCTGCCAGATTCGTGACCATTACTGTGTGCTCTGCTGCCTAAGTTAAGCCATAAACGAATCCTTATTTCTAGAACATATTACATTGTTGAAAGTCAACTGCCATTCTAAGAGAATAAAAGAAAATTATGTGCCTATCTTTCAAATAACATAATTATTTTCTTAATACACTACAATTGCAATTCTGCAATTTACTCTTACCATGCATTTATCTGGTATAGAAATCTTCTACCAAAAATATTAAATAGATTTTTTTAAAAATGTCAGTATGAGAAAAATAGGACTTTATTTTTTTTTCCATTGTATAGACTTAAGCAAATAAAAAATATTCTATTTAAGCATGTACCAGGCCAAGTGTCACTCCTGTGCAATGGGAGTAACCAGACTGATACCACAGCATAAACATAGAAAGAACAGATGGAATGAAGCTTACAGATACCAAGAAGTCATAATTTCCAAGTTAATACCCCATGGTAGCATCTGAAATTTTTTCAATTATTTAGAAAGCTGGTGCCTAAAATAAATAAATAGTAACTCCTGCTATATGTTGTCTGAACAACTTTTTTTCCTGTGTACTAGATAATCAAATCCTCACTTTTCCCTCTTTGCAGAGGCCTCTCTGTGCCACTCTTTGGGTGCATCTGAATTTTGGGGACAAGGACAGTCTTCTCAGAGCTTTCACTGCTTCAGAAAGAAAGGGAGTGCCAAAGCAAAGACCTCTCCAGCTCTGCAGATGTTTACAATGTAAATGTTTGGGGTTTTATTCATTCATCTGGAGGAGGGAACTTGGCAGAGGAATACTTCCACAGAACGTTTCTGGAGCCTGCTTTCACTTGCTGAGTTCAACTATGAACAGGCAGGTACTGCTTTTTCTTTTTTTATTCCGACATTTGGAATTTAATAACATCCTCTGAGGAAGAGCCACCTTCTTCACAATTACTAAAATAGATCCACGACTTCCTGGCTGTGTTTAAATGTGTTTTACTAATTTGCTTGATTTTTTTTTTCTTTATGTGCTGAAAAAGATTAAGAAATCGGCACTTTCTTGGTCACAACTACAGGCAAGACTGTATTGCAGATACATCAAAACATCTGTGTTCATTTCTGAGTGTGAAGATCATAAAAAAAGTCACTCCTAAATAAGATCTATTTTCTTCTTCAGGACATTGCCACTCATTGTCATCTAATGTTTCGTGTAAGCTTTTTAATAATATAAAAAATGCAGGTGCTTTAGAAGAACTCTATGGTAATTAATCATTTCAGACCCAACAGAAAGGCCCCTTAAGTCACCAGGAAACCAAATTGTTATAGAAGAGATCAATCAAGTGGAGATTCAAAAAGTAATTTTGAGCCCCTGGAAAGACAGACCCATTTCAATGAGGAATCACAAGTAAACCTTGCCTGGAGTTCAGTAATTAAACACCAGACTTCTGGTTTTGGGCTAGGTCTGATGGCCCGTGCCAGCTTTGTGCCTCAAAAGAAAGATCTGCATTATAAATCACAGATTTGTTAATAATGTTTGTGCAGCTCCCTGTGAATAGTGCAGGCTGCAGTTTGTAGAGCAGCAAACAGTGATTGCAGAGTTCACAGAGAGCACTGATCTCCTATTGATGGCCGTGGATTTTGCCTGTGGGAAGTGATGCAGGCTGGCGCTGCCTTGTCGTGGCCGACGCTGCAATGTCAGAGCAGAACTGGGCTGAGCTGCTTCTGAGCACTGTGGTCATTTGTAATCAGTGTTTTACACATTCATGTAATGCACTGGCTGGTGAATGGGTGTTTTAAAATCCCTTTGTCTCTAGTAATTCAGCCTTTTTACGAACAGAAAGAAAACACGTGCCTCCAAATATCCATTTTTCTGACATGCTGGCTCATCTCTGCTCTATGTTCTTGAACAACTGGTGTATTAATATCCCTTGGGGGCTTGGGGAATAACTAGTAGGATCACAATGTAAAATACACACTTCAAAAACCAGGATCTGGATGTCGATTTTCAGTAAGCGCTCACCATTGACTAAATAATAAAGGAAATTCTTGTCACTAACCTTTTCATATGAAAATCTGTTAATTAGCAGTAAGATTTCATACCATTTGTGAAACTCTCAAGTTTTGGATCCTAGTAATGAAATATGTGTATTTATTAAAATTAGCCAATAATATAATTAACAATAATTAATGTCTACTAATTTCTAATATTACTAACCAACTAAAAGCTACATTCAATCTCTTCATCTTAAGTGACAAGAGGCAACCAGTTGCTCTAATTCAGTGGATCTATATCCTACTTCATATCTGCAGTTTGTAGGTACTTGAACAATTTAGTTGAAGGCAGCTCTGATGAGGTATTTTTCGTAGCAGGGTTACAAAAGGGTTGAATCCCATTGACCACCATAGGCAAATACAAACCATAAACATTTCTATGTCAAGGAATCATACACTGCATTATCTACAGCCATGCACTGCACAGAACAATTAAAATTATAGTTTGTTGAAGCTCAGGGGGTAGCATAAGTAAAATAAAGTTTTAAACAGAAAACACAAACAGTTTAACAGCCTGAATTCACGGCAATGTTTTGGTAAATTTTTCAAGCTGGCATTGTGTCCTTTTCACAAAAATCAATTTAGAAACAACCTTAAGCACAAGTTCTACTTTTCTATTATGTGTTCCAACAGCACGAGGATTTAAAGGATCTTTTTAATACTAAGCTAATATTTACTTGAATTTTTGTCCTTTTCCATTACTGGCCCAGGTTAACTGAACTGGTTCATCCAGCTCATATTCTACACCCTTCTTACAGTAAAATGTTGTAATATTGGATTACTGCTTTCCAGCCTGGAGCCTCTTACATTCTACACGAAGAATAAAGAAAAATCACAGCTCAGAATACAGAATACAGGGAAGTGTGCCCTGGGTAACACACATCTGATCAGTTCTTCTGAAGGCATTAGACTTCTGCTCCATCTCAGAGGGTGCTTCACTGGTCAGGACCTTAAGTTCTAGAAGCCTCACTCTTGGGCACCATATAATTTTGTAAGGAAATTGCTAGTAGTTCACTTCATCTGGGTGGAGGAAAAAACCAGCATCTCTATATTTAAACTCGAAGTGATAAATTATTCTGATTACCTATCCTGAATTAGCTACTAAATAAAAAAAAAAGCTCATGTGGGGCTCTTTATTTAAAAGCAATCTTCAGCACTGCAGCTTTACTTAGGACACTTCCTATCATTCCAGTTGAATGCAGCCAGAAAGGAAGCAATTTGCAGCATTGAAGTCAGTCTTTAAATGGTAAATGCAGAAATGGTTGGACAAGTTTTATTCTAAAAAGCACATTGCACACATGATCAGATATTGTTGCCATGGCTGACTTCCTTTATTGCTTTGAGTAAATCCATATTTGATGCATTAAGCATGGATTGGGTTGCTGTTAGGTAGAATTAGGTCAAGGGATTTTTAAGCCACAGTTCTAAGCATAGACTAAGAGCAAACACAATAGGTAATTTCTTATTTTTTAAATCTTTAGCATGTGCAACTATAGTCAAGCTATAAATTAACTTGCACTTAATGCATAATGCCATCTAGTGGGAAAATCAACAAGTCTACATGCAACAAGTCTGGCTATCCCATGCAATATCAATCCAATTAGTGCTGCAACCACTGGACAGTTTTAATAGGGAAGTAAGTTTAAAGCAAAAGAACTATAACTTAATTTTCCAAACCTCCACAAAAACAGATCTTCACAGATGATCTTTAATGTCCCTTCCAACTCAAATTGTTCTATGATGCCATGAAAATTCAAATATTTTCCAAGCCTGTTTTATCCTAAAAGTTAAGATAAGCAAAAAAATCTCAACAAACATCTATTTAAAATGATTATGGGATGTGAAGCAGACCTTGGTAGCTTCTTGATTTTATTTCCTGATTAAATTTTATTTAGAAATTGAATTTTTGGTCAACACAATTACACAAACTTCAGGCTGATAAAGGAGACAATTCAAAGTTTACTGATACATCAGCCAGAACAACCTGTAATTCCAGAGAGTTTCACAATTAATGATCTTCATAAGTATGAGGTCACTTTTCTGTACCCACAAATAAAAAAGGAAACAAAGTGACCAAAATTCAAAGTTATATAGGGTAAAGGAAATAGGCTTATTGTAAAAAGATAGAGTAGAATAAGGGGCTTAGATAGACTATCAGTATCAGATAAGTAGTTTACTTCATTGACAGCCCTTCTAAAATCAACAGTAAGGGAAAAATCTAAGAGAAGTAATTTGTATAGTCCAGTATCAGCTGTGCTAATCAGTGGATAGAGCAAAATATAATCAAACTATATAAATTCTGTCAGTAAAATACAACCTCTTGAAACACACATTTCTTATAGAAGAATGTGAAAATTAAGTGAAACTTCTGTGGTTATTAAGGCATCCCAGCCCCCAAACACCAAAAATATCAGTGGTCTTGATGATGTTGATGATGGAGAGGGGGCTGTGTGCATTACTCTGTGACTGCCTGTCCCTTGTTAACTTTTAGGCATCATCAAAAGCTTTAGACAGAATCTGAAAGAGGCAGAAATTGACTTTTATCATAGTCTGATTAAATTATATGACTGACATTGTCATCTTTCTTCTTGGTTACAGGACAATTTTATTGCAGCAGAGGTTCAAAATTTCACTGACATTCTGAGCTTCAAACTTCAATTGCCTTTAAATTTGAATTTTACTGGTTGTTTAAAAAGACATTCATAGGTGAAGTGGGTTTAACACTCTTCATTCTACGGAGGAAAGTTCTTCAATTTCCTAAAGATGCTCCTCTCCCTTGTAAAATTGGCAAATGCTAACAGCCACGCACAGCTCTATCACTGCTAATATAATATAAATGTTTTAGTGGGGCTTTTAACCTTATCCATCTTCCATAAATCCAGATCTGACAATGTTCACTATGGATAGACAAATGTCAATATTCACAGCGTATTTCCCTGTGCAAGATCAAAAGGAGCCATTGCTTTTCCTTCTGCTGCACACAGAGAAGGGCCTGGCTTTTGGGTTCAAACTTCTGGGTTTGAATTCCACAAAAAAATGGCCCCCATTTATTTTTGAAAGAAGGATGACATGAATTATGTGACTCACTCTTTAAGAGGATGAGAAACAATCAATATATCATGAGAATAAAGAATGCAGAAATCTGTTATAACTCCTCTATATGTTGTTGACAATACTTCTGCCTCTTCCAAAAATTTATTACCTAAAGAATTTAATTATTTTATCTACACCATCTCCCTTCATTAAAATGAAGTATTCAGACCCAAATTGTATGTCAGGACTCAGGAAACTAACTCTATTTCTTTCAGAAAAAAACCAAAAAACAAACCAGTAACAAAATCAAACAGGCAAAAAACATCAAGTGGGTAACAGATTCCTCTAGGTACTAGAAATCTGATGTCCATCAAGACCTAGCAGAGTTTGATTTAAAGTGTCAAACATCTGCTTGAGAAGGTGTCAAAAAGCCCCCAAAACTGGCACACAGAGAAATGTGTATAGTTTCCAGGCTATGAAGAACATGTTTTACAAAATACTCATTTTGGCGGTGGCTATCAGGCTTTTTCCAAACACTTTCTATAGTAATCCTTGCTAAATTCTCAAGTAGGAATGTGCAGAATCCTAGCTACAGTTCATTTGTCATCAGAAAAGGATAAAATACTCTTCAATAAAAAGCAGAAATATTATCATCTCATAGAGTTTATCAAACAACTTAGAGCAAAAGTGAGCTGTGGAGCAGAGAAGAAGCAATCTAAGTATTATTGCTACAGGGGAGTAGAAGGGTAATTCCCTCAAGCACTCAACACAGGGTCCTTTGATAAAGATAAAAATACAGCAAGAAAAAAAACCCGTGTTGCTGATGACACAAGGAGTAACACACCAACCCAAATCACAAATTAGAGTTTAAAATATCAGGAAAGACGTGAGTTGGGCTCTATTCCCCATAAAACCTATTACATCTCTTTTCTGACACAGGCAAATCCCATTAGGAAATGCAACTACTCCCGTTTCCCATTAGATCTTTACCTTCAAGGTAGGGATTACAACTCTCAATTTTTTAAAAAATGCATAGGGTAAAATTTACAAACTATAAATATTTCATACATGCATGGGGAGAATCTGAGTAGGAAGTAAATGGGTATCTACCTTTTCATGCAGCCTTTTTAACAAAACCTGGGTCTGGCATGGTGGGAATTGGGCTCGGTAGACAGGTGCATCAGGAGGAATGGACTTAGCAAGAGGAAAATGACCCAATCTGTATATGATAAAAAGGATGTTTTGTGATTTCTATAGTTCACTTATCTCATGTTTAACCATATGAACTTAATGGAAAATTGTGTAGAAATTTTTAGAAGATACGTGAGGAAACATGAAGTTATGCAAATATGTTGGAAGTGCCTGGTTGTTAAGATGCCTTAGGATGGGAATTATCATCAAGTAATTATAAGCAATTGGATAAGTTTATTACTAAATTATATTATTTTGTTTCCCAGGAATTTCCTAGCTTCCTTTTTTTCTTTTCTTTGATCAAAAAGGAAATCTCAGCTGCTTAATTCACATCATCCATTAGGCTATGGTCAGAGTCTCATTGGAAGAAGAAAGATCTCTCTGCTTAATGTGAAAAACAGAAAGAAGTAAAAAAGAGGAAGATTATGACTAAAGTAACAGGTTGCTACCTCTTGAAAATGAATTTTTCCTTCCATTTCTCTTCTATACTTGTGAATATTAACAATTAAATATAACCCCTGTCAAATAAGTCATTTTTGTTCAGTTACATAAAACCTGGAAACAGGATGTCTACAGTGATATAAAGAAATAACGTGTTTTGGAATAGACACATTTAGCCTTGCTTAACTGCAAAATATTTCTCTGAACAAAACAGATTAGTTTTTATGGTTTCCCATATTTACACAGCAGTTTTATCTTGAATTAAGAAGAGCTTTTAAAATAGTTGGAAAATGCTCACTGTAAAGAATCTTTTCCAAGATTTTCTGCTCATTTTTAGATGACATATTTTGCAGCCTCTGTTTTTATTCCTCCTTTGTTGCCACAATGAAATCTATCAATGCTTGTGGCTCGTGCTGGCTGTGGCATTTTTTGCAAATATGATCCTGCAACAACATTGTGTAGGGAAAGGGTAGGTGCTTATGTGAGGTGTCATCAATTACTTACCAAGGTCACTGCATGCTGTATTCTCTGGGAATTATATTATGGGCACTCTTTCACAGTCTGAAGGAAAAGGTACTGAATTATCATATTCGTTTTCCAAAATAACATTCTGATTATTTTTGACCCAAGTTAATATTCAGTCTAAAAATGCCAAGAAGAGAGACGATTTCAATTTAAACTCTACTTAGCCCAGCGCAAGAGAAAAAGACTACATACATTGGATAATAATTTAAGCATGCTCTGCAGTTTAAAAATTAATGCAGTGTTGTGTACTAACATCAAAATTATCTTTTATTTTAAATTAAAAACCCAAGGTGACTAATACTAGGCTTAGAGGTATTTAGACCAGGTTAAAAGAACCTGGTGTCCTCATCCTGTTGACCACTGACAATGCTGTGGGGCTATAGGTGAGCTACAGAACAAGAGCAAGATCTGTGTCTGCCTCTGCCTGCATGCCACCAAATAAACTAGCAAACAAACAGAGTTAAAAAAACATCCTAACTTGTTTGTAGAAGAAAACTATTTGTTTGTAGGAGAAAAGAAAACTATGGCAGCCAACCTCGCACAAGACAATTAAGGGACTATTGAAAGAAATTATTGGGTTCATGAAAAAAAGTGAAATACAGAATCTAGAGGTTTTCATCACTAAAGAGACGTATTTAATCTAGTCATTAGAGGAGGACATGTCTAAATGGCCAAGAATGATCTTACCATCTCATCCACAAACAGACATGACAAGGGAGCTGTAGTGCAAAATTGCAGAACATTTCAGCACCATAAACACTTATTGAAGGTGTTGCCTTTTGGAATATCAGGCTAACTCAAGAGTTGGTCCTAGAGGAGTGACACTGAAGATGAGCTATAGTGATGACCTCTATGGGACAGATGGCTGCCTGTGCCTTTAGAACAGGATGGGTTCTGGGTTGTTTGAGATGTGTCCCCTGAAGAACTGGTCCTGTGGTAGGGCCATGAAAGGCATATTGATCAAGTAAGAAGTGAGCATTTTCTTTTGACTCTCAGCCATGAAATGTCTGATAGACTGAACTAAAAAACCATCCTGGCTGACACTTGCACTTCCTGATACTGCAATACAATGCCACTGACAAACACAGTATTTTGTTGCCAAAAAAAGGGCAGTTTTGTGTTTAGTATGTGTGTGACATGCAACCCAGCAAACAAAATGGTGAATGGCATTATCTTGCTCTTATGCCTTTAAGCATAATAAAAAATAATCACCAGGTCAGCTGACCAGCTCTTTCCAAATACGCAGCAGTGCTCTTAGGTTAAGTGCTGTACTTAAGATGTTGGTCAATATGGAACATGGACAAGTTAACATCAATGAAACCAAGCAAAGTTCCTTCTCAGGAGCCTTTGAGTGCACCACTGTGTCCTGCTAATTCAAGTGAAAACATTGCAGTCAGTAGCTCTAAAATGAAAAGGAAAACCAGAAATTCAAATCTGATTGATATTATTCATGGGAAGGAAGGAAGGAAGGAAGGAAGGAAGGAAGGAATTCGGAAGGAAGGAAGGAATTCGGAAGGAAGGAAGGAAGGAAGGAAGGAAGGAAGGACCACAGGAAAAGCAGACCACAGACAATACAGATAAGGAAGTTCTTTTTGTTGTTGCTCTTTGCTGTGATGCATAAGACTTTCATCTCATCTGAAATCTCCTTTCTCTAAATGCCAAAATATTGCAGAAATTACAGGCAGCTCCAGCTGGGAACAAAGTTCTACAAGTATGTATTAATCTTGCAGCAGCTACAGAAGATAAGATGGTGTCAGTCTAGTTAGACTGCATCCAGAGATACGGCCTTTTTTTTTTTTTTTTTTAATTGATTTTGGCTTTCCATTTTTCATATCCAACAAAGGGAGGTTTGAGGGGCCAAGAAATAAAATCATATGGCTATTAGACTGAGGCCTTTTTTTATCGTCATTGACTTTACCTACAGGTTTCCTACACAAGAACTCCAACAGGGCTGGAAAACAGGATCCATGTTTATAAAAATCTAGCCCTACATGTTTATCCAATGGAATACACTTCATGTGAATGAGTGTCATGAGAAATAACAGGCAATGCTGGAAAGCAGCTTCCAGCAGCTATGATGTGACAGTCTTTCTGCTTCTTAGTAGCTAGTCTGTATAGACAATGGTGTGATCTGAAGGGCCCTTCATTGTTGATCTGTTTTGAATTTGTATTTGCTAAATGCAGTGTATGACCCTTCTCATGCGAGGCTGTGTTTGAAAGCACTGAAGAGAGTCATTTAAAAAACCTATAATACTCTTTGCAGGCTTCATATTCTTTGCTATAGCCTGAACACCACAGCAATTATACAATTAGAGACAGCTCCAGTCCCCGCCACACACAGTTTTATGTAAGAGCAGCAATTGAGGACAACCAAAAAAGGAGAAAGAAACACATTAAAGTTTAAAACTTGTGCTTTGGTGTTCTTAGTTCCTATTTTTCTCTAAATCATTTGGAAACCTACTCCTTTGACCTCCTTTTAAAGACATGGAATTAGGAATCTACAGGCACTTTCCTCTTGGTTTGATTTCTGGAAGTTATAAGAATACCAAAATAGCTTGGAGAGACCAAGAGAAAGGAGGTAGTGTTCAAGGAAAATCACTAGTCAGTTTTCCATTTATGCAAGGAATAAGAAAGTTCTTACTGGAATGGATCAGATATGGATTTATCTCTATAAAAGAGGAGGGATCCTGCAGTAATTGTATTAGGGAACATTGTATATGTTGCAGCAATTTCAAGGGACTCTTTATGGCTTGTCCTGGCTGCACTCTGCATGGGATGGTGTCTCCCCAACCTGACTCACCAAAGGTTTCTGTATCCTTGCAAGGTCTTGAAAAGTTGTTGGTCCCCATTTCTTGTCTCTGACCAGGTTACAAAACTGATTCTATTCATTTAAGGATTCTCACTTTAAAGACACATTTTAAGTGATAGAGACATCTATTTTTATGGTAAACAACAAAAGGTGAGCTTTTTCTACTTTTCATTCACCTCTCATGGGCATACATCCATCTGCTCTAGCATCTTGCAGGTTCAAGGTAACCAGAGCTTAATAAAAAGCCTTTAAAAAAATCACAGGTTTTTTTTTTAATTTGAGTTGCTAGTTTTCAACTCCTCACAACTCAGCCCAAACCTCAAAATAACGCATCCCTCAAAATAACTCACTTGTGTTAACTTATGCACGTGAGAACCAACCTCTTTTGACATTAATATCAAATAGGCACGTTGTAATTTACTATCCATTTCATCAGGAAAAAGCAATTAATTTTGGCATTGCTTATATTCATATTAATGCTGATCCAACTAGAAGAGCAAGAGCTCTGGGATCGCAAAGCAGGCTAGGGATAGCTAGGGGTGAAGGTGAAATTTAGGTGAAAGACATGAAGACATCAAAATATTTCATATAGTAGGTATGATAGACTACACACAAAGAAATCGTAAGATTAGGTAAAGACACCAATCCCTCACATTACAACAGCCATCTTCATTCCACAAGATTGTCAAAATGCCAATCAGTTTCTAAACCAGTATTTTATGCCACTTAACATTTACTTATACTTCTACTTATACTTTTTCAAATAATTAATGATTTAAAATTCAGATGAAAAGATTTTGAAGATTAGCACACAGTTGTAAGAAGTATTTTTTAAAATTAAGACATTTTGATAATAACGTTGCACTGACCATTTTTAGACAGATATTACTAAACTGCTACAAAACTTTTTGTAAGGCTGACATCAGCAGGATTCTGACAGTTTATAAACTCATGTCCCTATGTTGGCATAAATATTAATTTCCTGCTGGCCTTTCTAGACTGCCCAAATTCACTAGTTTCTCAAAGGAGAAAGGCAATTTCATTTTCATGTAACTTAAATGGGGATCGTATCCTTATGTATCACCTAAGGACCAGGGCTACAATGTCTTCTGATACTTTCCTAGAAAAATTTTTCAAGTCAAAACATGATGCAGCTTCAAAATATCTGCATGCGAGTAAGCATGCAGCTGGGAGACTGTGCTCGCACAAAGAATGCTTTGTTTGTTTGCACCTCTCCATCTAGTCATTAGAAACCAGCAGAGAAGAAGCAAGCAGCCCTGGCACAAATTTATCTGTAAAATTTTACATTTTAAAAAAACATTTCTGTGCTCCTGAGATTTTAGTTTTGTTCCTATGTTCTTCTGCAGCCCTAGGAAAGGCAGGTGAGCAATCTGAGGACAGCTCTGAACGCCAGCGAGTCTAACCCCATGCTTCAGCATGAGATTGCTGTACGTTCGAGGGCAGTTTTAAGGCAACTCTGAGTGTGTGACAGAACGTTAGTGCTGCGGGGTCTGAGAGGTGCCGGTGTGAGGCGATTCTACTCTGATCCCGAAAAAGGGCAAAGGCAGATGGAGGATGAGCAAATCCCCAGCAAAGGGGAGCTGGGTCTTTACCTGTGTGAGGGGAGGCGAGGCGGACGGGGCCTCGCTGCGCAGGGCCGGCATCCGCAGCCCTCGGGAGCGGCGGGAGCGCTCCTGCTTTGGACAGTCCCTGGACAGCTCTTCCCCCTGAGGCTCGGCTCCGGGAGAAGGAGGAGGCAGAGCCCGCCATGGCGAGGGGAGGCTGAGGAGGCTCCCGCTTCCTGAGCAGCTCCCGCCGCCGGCGGAGCTCGGCGGGGCGGGGAGGGGACGGGCAGCGCCGGGAGGCGGCACCGCGCTCCCACCTGCCTCTCTCCGCCGCGGGCAGTGATGAGGCGGCCGCGGGCAGCGGCTGGCGAGGAGCGCCCGGAGTTTGTTCGCTGCCCGTCCGCGTCTCCCTGATGCTCTGAGCCGAAGTCTCCTCCTCTCCCCGGGCTCGCACCCGGGCTGGATGCTCCGCTCGCTCCTCGCTTCCCTGCCACAGCCTCCGGCCGCTTCCCGCCGCCCCGCAAGAAATGGAGCCGCCCGCTGCCCCCCTGGACACCACTCCGGACCCCGCCATCGTGCAGCCCCCCGGGGCCAACCCGCCGGCGGCTCCCCGGGAGCAGCAGCAGGAGCAGCTGCGGATCGGGGAGAGCGGGCAGTTCAGCGAGGGGCCGGAGGACAGAGGTGAGCGTCCGTCCGTCCGTCCGTCCGTCCCCCGCCTTCCCGCACGCTGCCCTCCGCTGGGGCGAGCCCCACCACCTCTCCTGCGTCCCGAGGCGCCTGACACCCACCCCGACGGCTCCTCCGACACCCTCCCGCAGCATCCTCTCACTCGCTCTCCTGGACCCGTACCCTCTCCCTGCCGCCGCAGCAGCCCTGCCCCCTCCCCTCCAGCCCTGGCAGCCGCACACCGGCTCTTGCCGCCCGAACTGCCCCCTCCAGCCCCCCTCGCCTACCCCTCATCCCGCCGCTGGCACCCGCTGAGCATTCCCCCGCGCCGCCCTCGAAGCTCTTCCCCGTTTTAGCTCCCGTGCGAGCGCTCCGCGACAGCTTTGAAGTATTTTTATAAACTCTATTCGTGGCTGTTCCCACCTCGCCCGAGAACTTGCCTGCCTGGCGGGGGAACGGCTGCCGGCGGCACATGGCTCCACAGGCAGCGCCCGGGCGAGGGGCGCGGGTGGCGGCGGGGCTCCCGGGTCCCCCGGGAGGGCCAGGCAGGGCCGGAGGCTTCCTCGGGAGGCCGCTGAGGTGCCCAAGCCGGCGGGGTGGTCGCAGCCGCCCCCCGAGCAGGGGCACATCGGGGCGTTTCTGGGGGGTCCGCCCCAGCCGGGCTGGGGGTTGAAGTCGAGGCGCTTGTCTCACGCCTTGTCTCCCTTCCCCCACCGAACTGTGCACTTCCACACAGCTCCTTTTTTTTTTTTTTTGTTTGTTTTTTTTTTGTTTTTTGTTATTTACTTAAATACCTGACCAGGAATGGAAAGCTGCCTGCTTCCAAACCGCCATACGCTTTAGTGCGAAGCACATCCATTTCGGACATCTGTTCAGGGTGTGTGAGGCACTCGCTCACCTGCCGCCCACAAAGGCAGCTGCCATTTTAACCCTCCCCACTGCCCTGTCCTCCACAACGCCTCCAGGCTCCTCTTCCACGCAATTTGTCTCCATCTTTTAATTTCATGTACTGATTTCCCTTAGCCTCCCTGTTGCCTTTTCTTCCTTTTCCATTTTGTTTTCAGCATCCAGGAGTCCCTTTTGTGCTCTCGGTCTTCATCCACATAACCTCTTTGCATGTACTCTCCTCTATCTCCTGTTCTTTGCCCAGCTTCCCAAAACCTGTGCCTGCTCACAAATAGTAGACACAAAGTAGAGAAGTGGGGGGAAGAGCATTCACCACCTTTCTCACAGGTTCCAGTTGTGTTGGGGCAGGGGACACCCCTTATTCAAGGGGTACCCTCACTGTCACTGCCCGTGGCTGAGGACAGGCATTGTGCCTGCCTGACGGCAATCTGAGGCTTCAGCTCTCTTTTAAATGAGTGAGGAATTTTCATTGTTGTTCAAACACAGAAGTTCGATTACAGAAATTTTAAATTTGTGCCCAGTATGACAGAGATAAAGGTGAAAGCTGTCCCTTTTGGCATTAAGGGTAATTCCAAAGATAGTGTCTATTGTACCTAACCTATCTCTTTCTATGAGGGAGATGAAGCTAAAGCTGCTGATTTTCTTTTCTTCCTTACCTTCATGCTCTTTCTATGGCCCTTGCAGTGCCTTTCTTTTAGCCTGTCCTGTAGTTACTGATTCCATCTATACCAGGATAATTCCCAGTCATTGTAGAGGGAAATCTGGTATGCTTTTTGCAGGTTGTCCCCGTTGAAAATGTTAACAGTCTGTCCTTTTAGATTGTACTTTTGCCTACAGTCCTTTCCAATGAATCACACCAGATGCAGTTACAGAGATGATGCTTCCATGTTTGCTAAAAATAAAAGCTAACCCTAAATTTTGGAATAAGGTATTTGCTCTTTAAGAGCCAGATCCAAAATAAGTGATAATTTTGTGGATGGGATCCCTAAATTAACATCCTTAGGTGAACAGGTTTTTTTATTAGCCTTGTCTCTTCCACAATTTCTAACTTGACATTTTAAAATGATCCCTTAGCCAAACAGAAAAGTACTTCTGGTAAGTCAGCATATGGTAAAGAATATCCTAGAATCACTTCACAAATATGCCAAGCTTGTGTTCTGCAACTGTTAGGCAGGTTTTTTTCTCCTTCTGATTTTTTTATGGGAAGAAAATCTGTTAATATGTGAAGATACTGAAAGATAAATTAAAAATCCAGTGGATTTAGCCAGTTCATCATGTTTTCTAAACCTTAAGGATATCCATGTGTTAAATAAATTATTGACAATAAAATTACTCAGTATGTTAATTTCAGGGCGGAGGAATTCCATTTGTAGATGCTAGCTTTTTATTTTTGTAGCAGTGCAAAACATTCTGTAGCAGATGAAAGATTAACTTTCATCCTCCTGTGGATGCTTAAAACTTGCTTTCTTATGGTCAGTGAAAAAAATATGGAGGTTTACCTTGTGACTTTTGTTCTTGTGTGTAAATTAATGAGCTGTCTTTTCTCCTAAATAATTTTTGTTCTATGGGCTTGGTAGTCATGTGAATGAGTTTGTATTTTTCCATGCTGGCCCCAGGACACTCATAACAATTTTATGATCTTTCTTGGGGGTGAAAATTTTGAATACAGAGGATGTATTTGAATTATTTCAGGAAGGAGGGGATCACATCGCTGACAACCAGAATATGCCAGCCATTTTGAGAGACAGAGGGACACACACGCACACACACACACACGGCAGAAGTGGTTGAGTTTTATAGAGATCTCAGTCTCTGTCATACTGGACACGTGCTTGACATGTGAATAGTAATCAGGAGTGCTGCACTAGCTCTGGGGCTTATTATTCATTCCTCAGTTTAATTAGGATATTGCTTGATTTGTAAGTATCAACTGTGTATGTTGGACTTCCCAGGTACTAGTGAGCTGTAGCCATGAATTAAAAGATGTCTTTAAATAAAGAAACAGGTGCGGATATGTGTCATTCTGATCTATGTTTATTTGAGGTTTGAAATATTGAGAATCAAAACTGGCTGAGAAAAACCTCTGCTTTACATTCCAACAAGATGTGGGCCATAATTTAAAATCCTTGGTTTGGGGAGGGGACAGGAGGGGTGAGTACACAAAACATGAGAAGATGTGTTTTCTCTATGGTTATATTAGTAGAAATCCCTCCCATGTTTCAAGATGTGTTGTTAAATTACCTCATACCAGACAGCAATTAAACTGTACATCTTTATATATAGTAGCAGAAGATAGGCCAAACATTTGTGGAAAAAAAAAAAAATCACACAAGTGAAAGCAGGCATGTGAGAAATAACTGTGCAGCACTATGAGTAAAAGACTCAAACCTTTTGGAGTTGTCATCTATCAGTTTTCATGTATTAGACAAATAACGCATGTAATAAGAAATAGACATAATAATTTTTGTATAGGGCCTGGTCCATGCAAGTTTGTAGATGCTTTCCCGTTCATAAAGCAGGGAGAATGCAGCAGCACAAAGTGTGATAATATTTTAAATTTTCTAAAAATACGGTACAAGCATGAAATTCTCAGAGTGGCTTTCTGAACTCCTATAAAGAAACCCTCTGTGCTTTATTGTAGCTGAGGTGTAAAAAGCAGGAAGAATTTTTCCAAGACAGCATGAATCCCACCAATTATGCCAGGATTAGAACCTGTAATTTTAACAGACTCCAAGTGGCAGAATAAAATCTGATGGCTCAAATTTCACCACCTCTGGATGCCTGCCCCTCTGCTGACACAATGCTGCCCCCAGGGCAGAGATGTCTGATTCAGTTCTGAATTGATTCCAAAACCATTGCAGTTTTCAGCCAGTATATTACAGTCAGTTGAAATTAATATCTGTTAAAGGTTAATAAACTTGGTTAAACATCGTGTGGATTCATGAGAACCAGATCAGATGTCCCTGCCTTGAAAGTGGCAATAGCCATCAGAGGGAAAACTGGGGAAGATGAGGATAGTAACAGCTTCAACTCTTATGTTTTAATCTGGTGCTGAGTCTTACAGAGCCCCTGTTCTCCACCCTTTGTCTAAGACCTCAGACCAGCTACTGAAAGTTGTGCTGTTAAACCTCTGTCTCAGTTCAATGCATTCAGGGCAGGCAAATCTCTCAGAAAAGTGCTCATAATCTGAGAGGAACCACCCACATCTTCTGGAGTAACTCATTAAGAAATTTAAAACCATCAGGTTTTCTCTCCAGTTAAGCAGATTTGAGCTGAAACTTGATGGAAAAAAGAATGTATATGTCAAGTTGTATTAAGCATAAAATAATCAGAATGGGATGTACAGAATGGAAATACATAAAATTCTGAAGACGTTTTAAGAGTGGCTTAAGACTCAGACTGAGAGAATAAAAACCAAAGGATGTCGTTAATTTATGTTTAACCTGCATTCTCTGTGATTTAAGATCAGTGGACAAAAGACTGCCACAGATTGAAAGCATCAAAAAAGAGAAAAAGCAATAGCATTTCCTTGTGTTCAACAGACTTCTGCACTGATTGCAGCAAGGGCAGAATTGCTTCTTCAGTTGGTTCTAGATGGGAATGTGTTCTTAACCCAGATGAGGGACAAGATGCTTCAAGAGGCTTTTTCAGCTGTGATAGCTTTGATTCTGAGGCATGCCTGCTTGTCCTTTGATGATCAATATGTGTGGTGTATCCCTGTGCATTGGGAGGTTATTCCACAGGGACTGGTGAGCACAAGTTTTTCTCCTATGTTAATTATCCCCAGGATCCTCAAGTTCTGAAACAAGTTTTAATCTGAGGGAGTAGAGGACTGAGCCATTTCTTGTGTAAAGGTGCAGGTGGAAGTCATAATGATTTGTGAATTTCCATAACTGGAATGCAGTGCTCTTTTTAAGGGATTCATCTGTGGGTCTTTCTGTGTGGAATCAAAACAGCTTGTGTGTGCTCTTCTTGCTTACTCACATGTTTCTGGTGGCCTCATTCACCTAACCTTAATAATGTGAGCAGTTTTGAGCCTGTATTGCTTCTGTGTGTAACATAGAATGTAAATGTGTTTTCTAGGGCTGAACTAACACAGCTGGTTTTTTAAAAGGGGCAATGCATTGCTCATACATTCTTTGCTTATTGCTTATCAGGTTTACTAGAAAGCAGTATGAGGCTAAAACCTCATGAAGCTCAAAGCTACAGAAAGAAGGCATTGTGGGTTTCCTGGGTCTCCATTATTGTCACATTGGCTCTTGCAGTGGCTGCTTTCAGTGAGTATTGGGAATATTTTCAATCTTCACACCTCTTCCCTTATGTTTTTCTTTTGGTCTCTCAGAATTTCTTTGTGGAAGCTTTCTCATGTTTTTTTCTTTGCAACTGCTAAAGAGGTTTCTCTCTAGGCTGCCTGTGTCTGCATGGTGCTTATAAATTAGTAAAACTGTTGGGTTTTTTTCTGCAGAATAGAGGGTTGTTGAAGGTCGGAGAAAGAAACAGGAGATGTTGGTTCCTGCTAGCATTTATACATGTGGAACTGTTCATTTTGGAGAATAGCGTAAAAATCCTTATGCAGTGGGTTGCCTTTTACCAAAGAGGTCACATAAGCCAACTTTTAATCTGTTTGGGATTTGTAGTGGGAAGGCTATAATAAAGAATAGTGAATTGTAAGGGAGAAATATATAATTTATCTGTATTACGCTGACAGATAACCTAAGACAATGCTAATCTGGAAGAGATTAGACCAGTGCTTTTCTATAAATTTCATGACATTTTTCTCATTTACCTTTAAACAAAGAATTTGAGCAGGAAAAAAAAATCCAAACTAAACCCCAAACACTTTTATATGGAAAAAAAAAGGAAATATATTTCTTTTATTTCAAAATGGCAGGAAATGCAACATTGTGTAAATACAAATTTTAGTTCAATGCAAATTTGCAAAATAGAAGCTTTCTATATTGGGCAATTAAGTAAAACATTAAAGACAAAAAGAAAGAAGGAATCTGAAACAAAATCTTTGCAGTGGCACATTCTCTGTTTTAGAGAAAGAAAAAGCAGAAGTGATTGAATTTATGCTTTTATACAAACAAAAGGAGGGCTCTGTCTAGGAGACATCAAAGAAGTCTCAAAACACCATTCTTAAGCTTGATAAAGACAGACTTGTATTATTTTTTCCCTTTTTTTTTGGAATCACAGCAGCATGTCTTTTGTTATTCTAATCTCCATTGTATGACCTGCTGCTGGAAGTTGGTGTCAGCTCCCAGGAGAGGTGATTAAAATCTGACCAAATGGTCTCTGAAAACTTAACATATATTACTCAGAGCAGTTTATATGGAAACACAGGTACAATACCTTGGTTCAGAAATAAGAAAAAAGAGAAGGAACACTTAAAAGCAGAATCTGACACTGTAAAGAATTTGAATGTTAACAAGAGAGTGAAACAAGTTTCCATTTTGTTCTGCTTCATGGAAATACAGTGGTCTGTCTTTGCTACTGAAGCAACCTAAAGGTAATGCTATGTTACAGAATAACTTTGTTACCTATTAGCACTATAGTTTTAGGGAGTATTGTGACATGGCTTAGTTTTATTTTATGTGTTCATTTGTCAGGGTTGCAAGAATTAAATGTAATATAGATAACTAAAACTGTGTCTTTTAAAAGGATAATATAAAACATTTTTAAAGATTATTTAGGCTGAATTTTTTTTTCTTTCCTTATTTTTGTCACTCTGGTAGTGTTTAGAGAAACAAACAAACAAACAACAGCAAAAAATGTAGTCCCTGTCTGGATATACTATGGCTGCATATTCAGCTGGAGGGGACAGGCACTGAACTACTGAAATCAGTAGCAGACTATATGTTTTTGGAATGTATCTTTCCTCATGGTTTGCTGAAGCTAAATTTATAAAGAATGAAAGAGGAATCACCACACAGATACATATTAAATCTGTATGGAATCTCTTAATAGGTAGCTGGCAGTAAACTTACATGCCACAAAAGCATTGCCAGGGCTTTTCATGTGTTTACTATTACAAATTTTCAATCTTTGAGGAAAATACAGTGACTTCTGGGATCACCTTGCTGTCCCCATGCAAAATCAGAAGTTCTGCTCATTTTATTGTCTCACACTGGCTTCTCTCTTCCTCAGTGCTGTCCTTTTAGCAGGTTCCTCTAGCCAATCCATGAGTTGGGAGAGATGCCAGGTGACCAGAGTTTGCTGCCTGTTTGATAGAAATGTCTAATTGTCATTTTGGGGTTTCTGACACTGACAATTCTTTGCAAACAACTGCTATTTAAAGCATCCTCCTTCCATTTTACCTCCTGTCTGTAATGGTGAAGTGTTAGAAATACAGCCCTGAGGTTCCATTTCAGTGAAAAACGGGGACTTGTTGTGGTAATTGTGGGGCTACACTGACTATTCTCACTGCTCTTCCTGACTCCCCCATAAATTCCTCATTTAAATTTCTGTTTTATTTATAGGTTTCAAAATACTTTCTTGCAAGTGTATCCCACATGATATAGTCTGATAACTGATATATATATATATATATATCTGATGTTATTTGATAACTGTACTTGAAGGAATGGAGGACATGAAAGGTAGGAAAAACACTGAGGGGAATGATGCCCATGTGGAGAATAGGGAAGAGGTGCAGGAGCCTCCTTTTCCAAACAAGTGTTTGTAACAAAACTTCCTTTCCTTTTTTGTGGTCCACTCCCCACCCTTTACTTTAAGGCTAGCAGTTGCCTCCAACACTATATTTTGCCAGCATTTGAGTAAGTTGGAATGGTTTATCTTGACTGGTATGCGGTGTTTTCTTTTGGTGGGATTATGACGCTGCCCTAGTTGAACTCTGACCTTTCACTTGGTAATTTTAAAAGAGATTGAAAAATCTCATGTTGATTTGAATACATAAAGTATCTTCCTTATTAGGTAATGATCTATGGGAAATGAGGCTTGAAATCATAGAATCATAAAATTTTAAGGTTGGCAAAGGTCTCTAGGATCATCGAGTCTGATTGTTAACCCAGCACTGTCAGGTTCATGACTAAACCGTGTCCCTAAGTGCCACATTCACACATTTTTTGAACACTTCCAGAGATGATGATTCCACCACTTCCCTGTGCGGCCTGTTCCAGGGCCTGACCAGACTTCCAGAGATTAAATTTTTTCTAATATCTAATCTAAGCTTCCCCTGGCACAACTTGAGGCCGTCCTCTCATCCTGTCGCTTGTTGCCTGGGAGAAGAGAGTGACTCCCACCTCACTACAACCTCCTTTCAGGGAACTGTAGAGAGTGCTAATGCCCTCAGTGGTCTGAGCTCTGTATGTTAGACTTACTGTTAGAAAGAACCTGTGTATGGAGTATTATAAAAGTGCAGAAATTACAGTTGTGATATGCCTATATCTATATGTCATATATTTGCTGCAAAACAGGTATGTGATATGTATTGTCTCTGAGATGGGCTCTTTTGTGGCCTGAGATAGTGCAACAGAGAAGACGAAATGCTGATGTGTACACCAGACCGTGTTTGGTGTCTGGGTTTGCAAAGCTGAACCAGGCTAGGCTGGGTATGGAGCAGAATGACTGCTTAAAGGAAAATGAAGTTGTCACCTTCCATTCACTAATATTGACTAGTAGGGCTTAGACCATGAAATCAGCTTTTCCAAATAGCTGAAAGAACAGATCTCTTACTATCATTAGTACTTAATAAACTTAATTTTACTACAGAAATGCTGTATTTGTAAAAGACTGTTTGGAAGTTCCAGCTGCCATCTCCAACGCAGCTCCTGCACTCTGTGGTAACTACTGTGGTCTCATGGCTCTGAGAGCTGTTGCAGATGTTGCTCTCCAGCATGAAATTGCACAAGGCTTCAGTAAAATCTCTATAGACTTAAATGTATGAGATTCTTGAGGTCAGTGGAGCCCCATGTATCATCTTTAGTGGCTGAAAATTTGGTGTTCTCAAAATATTCTGGCACTGGTTTTTTTTTGTGCAATACTTTTATGATCAAATGCTAATCAATACCTGGTGAACAAATTCATTTTGCTCTTCATTTAGATGCTGCCTGAAATATGCATGCTTGTAGAATTCTCATCAAGAGTGGATTTACATTGTTATAAATATATTGCAATAAACAGAGTCTGAGCATGATAAAGCTTATTAAAATGAACATTAAATTATTCCTTAGCACCCCAAGTAAGTGCCAGAATAATAATTCTAACATAATTATTTCTGGATTACAGTAATATAAGCAAAGAATGATAACAGAATAAAGAATGATAACAGAATATGAACATCTTTTCCTTTTTTTGCAGTGTATATCTGTGTAGTATAAGGCTGCAGTCATTTAATAATAACAACTATTATTTCTTTCTGTAGCTGCAGTATTTTGTGTTCATACTGAGCCTAGTTTAAGAATCATGATAGAGAACAGGTGGAATGGAACTCTGGTGCTTTGAAACCCATTATTCTTATTTTCTTGACATTTATGTTACTAAAGCATAATTTTGAAAAATATACAAATACAGCTTCTGCTGTTACAGTTCAGTTTCTACTCAGGCAGCTAATCTCTGATAATATTGTCAAAGCAGAAAACAAGCTCGTTCTGTCTGGTATTTTTTGTCCAGTGTAGACTTGCGATTCACAGAAAGCAGCGTGTTCATTCATCTTCCTGATCTGATTAGCCAAAATTGTTTCACAGTGAATGGAGGAGTCACATCAATACATCAAAACAATGTATAGACCAAATTCTGCACTGAAGGCTTTCTTTGTAGTCGGAGACTGAGAGAAGATTTAGAATGTAAATGTGAGCTTTGTGAAGCCTGTCCCAGCGTGGCCAGGGCAGGTCTGCATCGGCCCTGCTCCCTGGGAGAGGGACAGAACTGTTTGCAGGGGAAATATTGCAGGCAGGTGGGTGCTCAGGGCTGCTCTGGACATCCCTCCTTTCAGCTCACCACAGGCACAGGTAAGGCTCAGCTGTACAGAAATTAACTGAGTGCAGCAAAAGGTCAGATCCTGGTAAGTGTTTAATCTGATGTAGTAAGAGGTGCTGGTATTTTGAGAAGGTGAATTCCATTTATCTGTATCAAATCTCAGGTGGAAATTCAATAGGTAGAATTCTGTGAGCGGGAGTATTTCACAGGATTAGCTGTTGGCCCATGGATAAGATATTAAATGTAAATGCAGACACTGACATTCTGATTTTATATAAAAAACTATTTGTGTTTCAGAATGAACTGCTGAAAAATGATTTATCATAGGGAGCTTCCACACACTGAGAGGCATTTTGTTTGAAATCTATGGTGCATATGCTTACAAATTTCAGGGTATGTCTTGCTTT
Organism: Corvus moneduloides; assembly: GCF_009650955.1. Lineage (NCBI taxonomy): Eukaryota > Metazoa > Chordata > Aves > Passeriformes > Corvidae > Corvus > Corvus moneduloides. Next base: position 33,017,031 of record NC_045482.1, on the reverse strand, counting down.
CAGATTAATGCTTTATGCTAACTCAGATTCTAACAGTTATAAATGCCAACAAACTTAGAAATTCTGTATCCAGGTCCACTTTTGTTATTGGAATGACTACACTGAGTCATAAAGTCTCAAATGGGTTAGCTGTAGGACATGATTCCTGGTTTTCCTCCACTCTGGTGCATGCAAATGAAGTTACATGGGACAAACATTGAGCAAATGAAGGTGTTGTCCTCTGGATGCTCACACATGGATGTACTGATGTAATCTGTCACTCCTCATCTCAGACCTACTGCTCAGGCAACTGAGATGGGGAGCGACTATATTAATTTATTGACAAATATATAATTTTCTCTGTGGCCCATTCCTATTCATGCTGAAAAATTAAATATATGCGGGCTTTCCCTGATGTTTGCACAATACTTAGTATACCCTGGGCACAGCTGTGAATCATAATAACACTACTAATAAAAAATGTAGGGGAAGGGTCATGGTTCTGAAGCTCTTTAGTTTGGATATTTAATCCTTTAAAGGTCACTGAATTTCAGACAAATGATGGGCATTCAGCACTCAGGCTGGGTTTATAGTGTCTCATCTGAGAACCTAAACAGAACTCTCCAGGATCACTGAAAATGTGAAAAGTCTTGGTTTTTGTGTTTTGTCTTTCAGGAATTATACAGAATTGCATTTGTCACTCCTAAAGACCTGGGAAGAGATTTTTTTTTTTTAGATTTTTTTTTCTTGAGTAGAGCACATTACATTTATTCAGAAGGTTACATTTCAAGTCCCATGCAAACACTTAAAACCAAGTAAAGACTAAATACAGAATAAAGCTCCTCCATGATAGTATGCAGAGCCCTCATTTTGCATGTTTCTCAGGATGTTTAATTACATCAATTACAAAAAGACAGATGCTTCAGGGCTGTGGTCTCACAGAAGTGTTAATGAAATATGGAACTCAAATTCCCAAGGTAGAGTTCTGATATTGGTGACACTTGTGCTTCCCTGTCATCCTTGTTACAGCTGCACCACTACAGTAGAAAATAGAGTTTGGTCCTAACTGTGTTACATATAAAATCTAAAGGACAAAAAATCCATTGCTGTGCAGCACTGGCAGAAGACAGCCTTTTGTATAGGTCAATCTGTGCTTAATAACAACAAAATGCAATTTTCATTCACTGGAAATGAAATGAGAGGCCAGAGTCTACTTTTTTTTTTTCAGGCATTCAAAGCTCTAAGTGACTTTCTTGGGAGGAGAAAATAACATATGGATGTCAAGTTCAAGACTGATAGCTGTTGAGCAGAAGTGTGGGTCTAAAATCTGCAGTGCTTCACACTTCATGAAATCTTTTCCTTAGCTGGCAGGCAAAATGATGGTAGAAGTCTGTGGAATCTAGAACAGGCTAGATAATGATATAATGGATTTGAACAGCAAAAAATTAAAAAATTGTTGCGGTGGTGGAAGTTTGTTAAAACAGCTAAGTTTGTGTTTAAATGCTAACCTTTAAAACATACTAGCCTGTTGTATTTTTGCATTAGAAAATTGCAATTTAATAATTCCTTTTGTTAAGTACTTATTCTTTCCTCATGAGAGAAGATCATTGCAAAGAATTTTGAAATTAAAACAGGGTTCTGATGATGAGGGAAAACTAGCACCATAACACGACTTCATGAAGAATGAGGAATGTGCAAGTACACTGTCTAGGCTACTTAGTGTAATAATCACAGTCACGGTTTCCTTTGTTGTTTTATTTTTCCTTTCCAAGGTTTTGTTGGGGTTTATTTTGTGTGGAAAAGATTGAAATAAGTCTGTGCAATATTTAGACCAGTAAGAATGGTAATATCCTTCAAATGAATTAACATCTGTGTTATGTAACATATGTAATATCTGTTATATTTAAACTATAGCAGGGCATTTTAGGCACTTGAAATTTGGTTTTCGGTTTTGCCATCAGATCCCTGCTCAGATTCTGTCAAAGGCAGCTCTGTGTTTGATGGTTCAGAGGTTCCAACTATGAGAATACAGTTGTGTAGCAAGGTTCAATATACAAATAAGTGTAAGTAACTAGGTGTAATTACTGTTGAGTAATTGTATGGATGTCATGGATCCTACTCCTATCCCTGAGAGAATTCTACTGTGCCATTAGAGACAGGTGTATGTAGGGGGTTAATTTTTCTTATGGGAAAAGAATTTAACTCTGAATGGGGAGGGTTTTAGGCAGACCACTTGGTGCTAACTGGGTGGTGTGGGAATGATATGCCTTACAGCCATCCCTAGCTTGTAGTGAGTGAAAAATGTGTATCTTGACTAAAAGCACATGAAAATAGTTAGGGGAAAAAAAAGTAATATTGAGTTTATTGCATGTGATTGGTGTTAAGTGTTGTCCATAAAAACCCTGCTTGAATTTTATGTATAAAATTGAAAATAAATGATCCTCTAGTACAAGTCTCAGTTGTTGCTCTTGCTGTGTTTGCTGCATCACATAAGTGGATGTACATCTGCCCTTTGAAGGACCATCACTGCAGTCTGAAAAATCAAATGTATTTTCAACCAGTTGCTGTAGTATCAGTTCCATAAAACAGTACCTCAGATGTTGCAGGCTTGTGCAAAGGCATGGATGTGTTAACAAATTTCTTTATGAATGCCTGATATACCAGTAGAATTTGGTTTTCATAGATCATTTCATATTTTCTCTGCTCTCCCAATTTAAAAATGCACTTTGCTTATTGGCAAAGGTGAACTTGTAATTCTTTGTATCTGGAGCTGAAAATCAATCTTAATGATAGAAAATATATGTTTAATATTCCTTGTGTAGTTTCACTTTATTGTTTGAATTTTCTGAGTTCTTAAATCACTACTGGATTGAAACTTCATGGGCAGCAGTGAAAGTAATGAAAATTAGTGCACAGCTTTCTTCTCCTTAGGTTTTCTGCCAGAAATTTAAAAATTTTAAAGTATTAATGTTTTTTAACTTATTATGCAACAAAATGTAAGCAACAAAATGTAAACTTGTACCTGATTTAATTTTTTTAGTAACATTATAACTTTTGCTTTACTGGGGAGGTTGATAGTGCCTGGTGTTTCCTTTTTGGCACTTATTTTCTGTGATTTTTCAGTAACATTGTTTGAGTTCCTTTCTTTGAAAGTTAAAATTTGTTAGATTCTAATACTTTCTCAGTACAGAATTTTATTTGTAAATGACTTATTTTGTTAAACCTGCGCTTTAGGAGGGCTTAGGAAAATAATCTCATTAAAAATATGTGTTCTTTCACCTACACTCGAGCTCCCAGCAGCTCCATACCTTGCTGCTGGATGTGAAGCCATGCTAATGCTTGGAGAGAAATGGGAGCATCTGGGAGACTGGGGGGGATACACAGAGTGTTAGCAGAGAAAATCTACTGCAACAGAGGGTGAGGTTGTGTGAATAGGTGGCACCACCCCTGCTGAGGTCAATAACCCAGTCTGAGCTGAAGGACTCTTTGGTTTCTGAAAATGCCACCAGCAAGAGCATAAACCTCGTGTCCTGGGTCCTCCTACTGGTCACATGCCATGCCACCTTGTGAGGGGAGGCGTATTAACACTCATCGTGTTAAAAATCCAGTTTGATAAATCTAAAGATTGGGAAACTTTGATACATTGTGCTAAAAGGGTGGTACAACCTGGTCAAATTAGTTTGGTACAAATAAACATTACCATAGTCTTTGGCAAAGACTGAAACAAAATGTCTGGAGATTGGGAAAGAAAAGATAACTTTTAATGGACACTAACCTTCATTTGCAAAGCAGTCTTCTTCAGGAAAACCATAAAGAGCTCCTATGTATCTTTTCTGACTTTCATGTATGACCCATTACTGTTCTTTTATCTCTGGATATTGCAGAAGAAGGGACAGAGGAGCTTATCTTCAGAGTTCGAAGAAGCAGATTAGTCAGTGCTTAGTCAAAGAATGACCAGAAATAACCAGCTGGTATTTTGCTAGACAGAAGAACTGCAGAGGAAGTGGGATAGTCTGACAGATACCATAAAAATAGGTAGACAAGAGGCATCTGCCTTCCAGGAACTGTTGCAGGATAAGTGGCTTTTGGCACTTGCACCACAAGCTCTCCTTTCTGGAGAGATCTCTGAGCCATTTTTTTTGCCCGGTGTGATGCTGAGAACGAGTAATGTCTACTGCAGAACAGGATCCTTGGCTGAATCCTAATGAAGTTTTCTCATCAGATACGAGGATTGTTTATCTTCTGCTATTAAAGATTATGCTTCAAGGAATTACTAAGTACAATGTATCTTCTCGATATGCCAAAACAAAGAAAATACGCATCTAAGTGCACCGTCCACAGATCACATTCTTTAGTGAAACAATTTAAGGCCAAAGAATGACAGTATTTCCCCAGGCTCTGAAAACAAAAACTTAGAAGAAAGATTTATTATTGTTCAGTGGGAGATTTAATAGGATAGAAATGGAGCCTGCAGTGTCAGCTGGGATGCATAGCTGGGGAAAATAAAAGTATCACCATGCTTTCCCATTTTGGTAGGGAACGATAGACAGATTAAGATATACTTGAAATGTTGATGTTAAATTCACGTTTAGTGTGAATTAAGTGTTGCTAACAGGTCCATGGAAAGCACAGGGCAGAGCCAGCATCATATCTGGCCAACGCCATGGAAGCCAGAGACAAAACTGATGGTGATTGTAGTGGTGGCAGATCACTTCCTAAATACATGGCTCAGGGGTTGTGAGAAAACTGCTCAACAGCTTGAGACAGCCTGTACAGCACTGGTTTATGGGGATCAATTTGCATGTGTGCTGGAGCGTGCTGCCAGGAATAAGAAAGACAGATGTAAGGCATCAGTCTCAGCTTGTTGTGTAAAACAGGGCTGTGTGTAAGCCCAGAGGATTATTGTGTACCTCCCAAATTGATAGACATCACTATTCTCTGACTTGCTGCCGTGGCTAACATATATCAGGCTGTAATGTCTAACTACGTGGAACTAATAGTACCCAAAAGAGCCAATTCATCTGCTCATTTCTGTGGCACATCGAAAACTAATAGTAAACTGTGTCTCCCTTTCATTTAGCATGACTTGGTATTTCTGCGTGTAATTGCCTGCAACAAGAAAAGGAGAGATCATTTAACAATTCTCTCTAGCTGTGAAAAAATAGGTCAGCAAATTAAATTGTAAAGATTTTTAGTTAAAGAGGTAAAAATCATAGTTACGAGCCCTTTACCATATGAGTTCTGATTGTGGGAAACCCATAGTTACTGCCTGTGAATGTGTCAAAAAACCAAACCCACAAACATCTAATGCTGAGAAGTGGGCAGAAAAAGGATTCCATTTTTGTATTTTGGGTCCTGCCATTTGAGCAAACCCTACTCAAAGGGAAATTTCCTGTTACTCTCCCACTAAGAGACACTCATTGGGTTATCGTGTGTACATTTGCCTGCTGAGAAACATCTGGAGGATGAAAACAAGACTGTGATTTAAGGGATAATGTTGCAAGTAATGTTTAATGGCTTATGGAATCTTTAGGCTTGAAATTGCCTGAATACACTTGAGGTAATTTATAGGGACAGGTCTTTAGCTGGAGGCCATAGATTTGTTGACTTCCATGGGTTTATTTCAATTTGAAACGAATAAGCATCCGTCCCTAAAGCATATGGCAAATGATAGGATGAACTTGTAGTGAGGTGTTTTCAGGACTGCCTCTCTGTTTAGCATTTCCTTGGTTTTTTGGTAGTAACTTGTTTCTCAGTTTGTGAGGAAATATTTGCTTAAGGCAGTCTGTCTTAACTCTTACAAGCATTTTTAAACACGGGAAAAAAGGTGAATTAACAGCAACTCAGATCCTGCTAGGTTCACAGAGGCTGGGCCAAGAATTTGCTCCAGGGACTATTCTAATCCTGGGCATAGCCCAAGCTTTCTTTGCGGCTTTGGGAAAATGATTTTACTGCCATAAGCTTGTTCTCCATCTGCCCACATCAGGCTTTGATAAATGAAAAGGCAACTGATTTTTCTGCCAAAATTTGGAGTGTTTTGCTATATAGTAGCTGACACGTTTATATGCATCCTGAGTGTTTCAGAGTGACAACATGCTCTGAATTTTATATGTGCAGTTGTAGGAGGGCATTGCTGGCTGCTCGATCTCAGTATTAGACCTACTGATTTGGGGGATAGTTTCCAGAGTTTGTTGTGGTTTAACTTGTGAAAGCTGTTTCAAGATCACAGAATTTCTAATGCTGCAATGTACTGAATGCCTTCAGATGTATTTGACTTCTTGATGCCTGCGTGGTGGTAACTTTACAGTTGAGTGATGTGTTTTGGGCTGGTGGGTTTTGAGGAATGTGGTGTTACTCCTAGTGCATTTTGGTGACACTGTTAATCCAGTTACTGTTTGGCTGGAACAATTTAGAGACAATTTAGAGTAAGAGGAGAGGGTTGGGCAGGTGCATAGAGTGGTGGCTGTTGGTGGAATAGCTTCACTTTTTGAGGCAGGGCCTCTCAAGGTCCCTGAAGTACTTAGGGGCTGGAATCTTCTATTTTTCTGCTTTTTCTTTTTTTTCTTCTCTCTTTTGTAGGTGGTAGAGAAAGGTTAATGTTATTAACATTGGTTTTTCGGTGCTGGCAAGCTTATGTTCGTTCTCTCTCTTTGAGTAACAGTTTTCATTGGTCAGATAGATGTCAGAAAGAGCTTTCACAACTTGAAACTGCTGTCAAATGAATACCACTGAGAAATAAAAAAGACAGGAGAATGCTAGCAAATAACCTGCCTTGAGTTCTAAGTGCATTAAGTTCTTGAGATCGAGGAGGAAATCCTTACAGAGGATGGCAGTTTAAAAAATTTGAAAGTATCTTCAAGCAGCAAGTAAGATGGCTTCAACTACTGACAGTTGTCTGGAACACATTAGTGAGGCCTTGGTTCTCAAGGAAGGACCTATTTTTCCACGTGTCTGTTTGACGTGACGTTCAGCGTAACTTTTCATGTCTGATGTTATTTTTTGTAAGGCTGTGCTGGGTTTGTTGCATGTACTTTTTTCTCTTTTTGGGAAAAACTGAGCCAGAGGTTTTTGTAACAAAGCTCAGCAGTCCAGAGTTCAAAAGTAAGGTTTGAAAGCTGCATAAAAAGTGCAGTTGGATTCCATGAGGTTACCAAATGTTTTCCTCTTTTGTCTTTTCTACTTTTTTGGGTTTTTTAAAAAATATTGTCAAGAGTTGAACAGATATTTGAGGTCTGGCTGTCTCAGCTGTGGCAGTCTAAAACTAGGTAAGTTACATCATTCACAGAATATCTAGACAGATTGGTCACTGCATTTACTACTCTGTAAGAATCTGCTGGTAATTTGTAACTGAGCTGTGAATATTTTTCAGGGCAGGACAGGGCAAAGTGAAATATATGTCCCTGGACATTGCTATGGTGCTGGAGGATGTCTCCCTAGCCCTTGTAGCTGAAAAAATAAGCAAAAATCCATTTGTGAAGGATAAGGAAGTCTGTCAATGTGAACAGTGTCAAGCAGAATGGTGTCCCTGATGGTTTTTGTAGGTGGCTGGAAGTTTGCATTCATCTATTATAGAATGGAAAAGTCAGTCTTTCCATGTTGTCTTAGAACCATAATGAACAGCTCTCCGCATATGAAGTTTCCCTTTATATCTCCCCCTGGTGTGTTTAGAGTTCACTGTGAAATAAATGCTGTTCTGCAGTGACCGTAAGGCACACTGGAGTTTAGTGAGTTGGTGATTTGTTACCCTGCCTGGGTACTGTGCACATTTTCTGCATAGGCTACCTGCTGCAATGCAGGTTTCTGCTGAGCAGTAAAAGACCTTGCTAAATTTTGCTTTTGCAAAAAACCAAGGCAAAATAATAAGCCAGCTTCTGTAGTACAGGAGAAAAGGTTTCTTAAATATGGTACTGACTTAGACAACATAAAAAAGCACCCCCAGTGCTGTGTTAAGCTTGTTTAAAAATTAGGGTAGATAGTGCTTATCAGTGATGAAATAAATTTTTCATGGCCAAATGCACCTCACTTGTTTAAAGGACATGTTCCTGTGATGGTGTGTTCTTTTCTGGGCCTCTTATACATGTTATTCCAGTGCTTAGCATGGAGAGGAACTTCAGGTAGATGATTTGAGGAAGAGCTACAAAAGGATTGTTGTCTTGCCTTATCTTGACAGCTACTGAAGTCCTGTATGACATTTGAGGATGGGGATGGGAAGTAGGGAAGACACACAGAGGAGTTCTGAGGGATAGAAGATTACGTGCTAGCAGTGCATCTGTTGGGTCTACGGGTTAATCCTGGGAAGGTTTCAGTGCCCTGTGTGTCACTAAGTCCTATTGTCAAGTCTTTGAAACAGACTTTAAAGAGCTGCTTTCAGTCCCAGTGTCTTGGCTGTTCTCACATGCAGTGGCAAAGTTCAGTGTCCCTGGAATGAGGAAAAGCCAAAGGGTTTTCTAATCATCATATGGGCAGATGACTTGGGTGCTTTTAGACGTGGGAGTTGTTTTGATGCTTGATTTCCCTTTGTGTATTCTTGCTTTTCCTGTGCTATTGTATAGAGGTGAGCACAATCAGCCTTTCTTTTAATGGCACTCTTAAAAATGTAGTTGGGCCTGGGAATTCCATGACTTTCGTATAATTGAAGAAAGCAGACATACTCCCAGTTGGAAAGAAGGGATGGAATCCAGTGATGTCAGTGCTAAACACAAGTGGAAGCAGACTCTTAAGTGGATCACCCAGGGTAAAACCCATCAAAGCTGGCAGCAAACCACTTCATAAACAGGGAGGTGATATTCCGTCATCCTGCCCTACATAGTAGAGTATATGTGGGAAAACAGATTGCACAACTGGGTTGCAAAGAAGCTGCAGGACTAACAAATTGGTTTGGAAATCTAATATAAATGTGTAAACATAAGCATGCAGATTCTGTGGTTTAAAGCAAAGGCATAAACCATGGATCTTGCTAAGTACTATGTAATAAGGAATTGCTTTGAGGGGATGTAGTGCTTCTAAAAGTATATTCTCAGTTCCTCAGGCCAAGGAAGATCTCAGGAGAGCTGGGAAAGCTGAGGGACAAGGGTTATAAAACCAGGCTTGCACTCCTGTGCACTACTGTCAGTTCTTTGCTGCTTGGCACAGGAAGAAAGGGTGCTTATGGCAGATAATGATACAATACTGGTTTTATTCAGAAGGAGTGTCCTACACTCTGAGGTTTTGAAACACTCAGAAATCTTTGGAGAAAATACACTTTTGAAGGTAAAGAATAGAGTTTTCTGGAGTGTCTGGTGTTCAGCCCTGTGTTGTTTCTTTGTTTTAATTTCTCATACAAGTATAAATAGGTTATTCATCAAAAGTAGAGGTCGTTTGAGGAGCTGACCTTTGCTTGTAATGAATCTATTTAACTGTCATTCAGGTGATACATTTTGCAGTTAGTTTAAGAACTTTACAGGGAGTCTCACAGTTACAAAGCAGTTTCATTCCAAAAAGCGGCAGATTTGATCTTCAGTTTGAATGTGTCCATTTCTGGGGTCCAATTAGGAAGGAATGGAAATGGTGTACTTCTCCTTTCCTGGTGGCCCGGGCTTCACATTTGCTGGCAGATAAAACTGCAAGAAATATTAGTTACTGCACAGTGCAAGGATGCCTTTTAGAACTAAGTGTTTACAATCTGTTTTCTCAGCTCTAACTTTTTGTGTGTGTACCCAATGATTTCACTGGGTTAGGTAAGGTTCAGGGAAATTAATAAAATGTATCCCATTAATGATGCTGTGTAGCTCTCCTGCTCACAGAATGTATCTGCCTTGATTTCACTTCTGTAACTTCCATCAGAATTGATTTTTGCCTTCGTATGTTACCGTGAGTGTCTTGTGATGCTGATGAAATTAAGATAAGGAATGTCAAGGCCCTGGGCCAGCAGAAGATGTTGATAAAGGGATTCTGTTTGGGAGATACTTGGTATTCATTATCTTCACTGCAATCAATAGAAATCCTCTGATGTAGGACATCATCAGTAGCTGGGAAGAATTTGACATGCAAAACAGTGCATGGCTTTAGGAAAATCTGAATTCAGTTTCCAGTTCTGGTGCTGGTAGAGCACATAACTTTTCTGTCACCTCATTGCAGTTAGATTTTGAGGGCTGCACTTGGTTTTAGTAATTCTGATTTAGGATGAATTAGAAATTAAATAGAAATTAGAACTTTAAATGACCGATGTAATTTGTTTTCTTGAGATTATTCACATCGTATTCCTAAGGCTTAGTAAGATCCATGATCTTGAGCTTTGAGATTTTCATGAAAGAATGTACTTTTCTAAGTGTTGATATAGTAGGATATGGTATAGAATTCCTCCAGTTTTAGGCAAAAGTTACTGTGCTAGATAGTTATAGAAAGCACAGAAATACAGAAGAAGGTACTTAGGATCTTGAAGGAGGTTTAGAAGCAATTACATGTGGTTTAGTTGAATTTCCTCCTTTTAGCTTCATCTGTTAAAAAAACCCCAAACAAGATTGTTCAGAATTCCAATAGATAGGGACAAACCCGCTGGCCTCAGGGGTGGTTTTGTAGGATTTTTCCTCTTTCTTCAGTAGGTTCAGAATTTCATTTGGTAACAGTATTAATGATTGCAAGGCGTATTTGGTTTTCCCCATTAGAAAACATTTTCCTGGGCTTGGATGGCTCTTCTAGGATGTTTTTTGCCTTTGATTGCTGTGATGAAATCTCCAATGTGAGTATAATTTTCTGTACATGAAACATTTGTTAATCTTGCTGTGTTCATTTCCAGTGGTGGTCAACTCCAAGTGGAAGAACAAAACCTAGTCCTTCATGTACCCCAATTATATTTAACAATGCTTTATGTCTCTATTGCCTCCTGTGTTCCCATTCTTACTTTAGGAGAAATCTAATGGCTACTTAGAAAAACATTGGTTTTTTGCTTCTTGCTCTCTGGAAGGACAAAAGTTTAGAGCTTAGAAGGACTGTACAGTAGTAGAGGGGCAATTCTATTGTGTTATAGTGTATGAAACAAAGGCTTTTAAAAAGGGAAAAAGCAAATTCAGATTCTGGAGCTGAAGTGAATTCCTGGGCTTTATAACGAGCTGTGATTTTATGGAATTAAATTAAATCTGTATTTTTAATGGAACTGCTAATGATACAGAGTGGAATGCTGCCTGGGGAGGCAATGGGGGTTGATGGGAGAATGATGAGAACAACACCATTGTTGAAAATCTATTTATTCAGTATGAAACAATAATATATAGATAACAATAAAGACAGGTCCTTTTCCTATTCTGTGCACAGGAAGACTGCCTTTCCTACCTGTGGGAAGAAGCATCATGTTTCCACGCTGTATTGTACACTGGCATATCCTGCCCTCAGCACTGCATTCAGGCAAATTGCCATTCAAGTGTTGTAAGGTGCTGTGGGTCAGTGCATATAAAATGTGAAAAACAACAACAAAAAAAGGATCCCTGCATGAGCTGGACTGCAGTCACTGTTCAGGTGACACCTGTGACATGTTGGCTTTTTCTGAGGGCTCCTTGTTTTGGGGGAGCTCTGCTGAGAAGGAAGCAGGTTGTCTGTTTTTCTGTGTATGCCCTACTATGTGGTACACAACTTCCCCTGCCACTTAAAATAAATTCATTTTCCAGAAAAATTCAAGTAAAGGCTGTTGTTTCCATCCTGGAAGTTTGCCCTTCTGGTATTTAACTTCTTTTTCTTAAATTAATCATATTATTCTGGTTAAAAAACATCAGGTCTGTTTTTCTTCTGTGTTTGTTAATGAATGTCAAAGTTTCAGTTATTGTTTTGTGGTAGTAGAAAATTTGACAAGATACAGGCATTATTTATTCTGTTTCCCATATGAAAATAGCTATTTCCGAGTACAATGAGCTTAAGTATTTACCTGAAGGAAATTGCAATGCTTTGGTTATATAATTTGCTAGTATAAAGTTTTATTTACAGTACTTAGGAGTGCACTGGGCATATCCTCTGTGCTCCCTGGATACTTTTTCTTAGGCTTTCTATGAAAATCAAAGCCCAAAAATCCATCTGAATGCTGTTTTCAGTGGCAGCAATACAGGGGTGTGGTAACCCTGATTTCCTTCTTACTCCATGCAAACTTTTGTCTGTTTGACAGTTGGAAAGAGGAAAGTTTGGGCATTGAGAGTTATTAATCTTCCCAAATTTTCATTCACCACCTTGTTGGCAAGGGCTGCCCTGCTCTGTATTTCGTTTCACAGCAGCTGTGGTCCTGAGTCACACGGAAAAGCTCGTACGTAGTGTTTGCCTCTGGTGCTGTGCCCACTCCACAGACACTGCTGAGGGATGCAGAACATCCTGTTACTTTGCTGTTTTGTGAAATGGTGATTAAATCTGAGCTGCTTTAGAAGATAACAAAGTGATTCATAATGCCGCACAGAGCACCTGTTGAATTTGGAGATTAGTAAAAATAGTAGGGATGGCTGCTTTGAGCAACTATCAAGTTTCTGACTCAAAAATTGATTGCTTGGATTATAGAAAGTGAGACTTCAGCTTTAAGAGATGGGGAAGCAACAGAACATGGAGACATGAATTCTGTATGCTCTTCCATTATTTTCTACTAAATGAAACCATTATTCAAATAGAAATACTTCTTAGCTTTTAAAATTTTCTAAAAATTTTTTATTGAGAACATAGATGATTTATCAAACAGATCAAGAATATTAGGCAGCCTCCTCTCTTCTCACTGTAGAAATAGTGATGCAATATTTCAGGTATTTCGTGATACAGGACTGTTTTGTTGAGGTAGTTCATGTGGTTAATTGCCTTTAGCAGGAGTTAGGTCAGCCTTGAATGTAGTGGACTTCAAAGCAATTTGTTTGAATGGTTTTCAGCCCCTAGCAACTGAAAAACTTGTCATCCTAAAAAATTAAATTAGGTTCTCCAGAAGTACTTGAGAAAGCAATTGTTTTGTAATTGAGGTTTAGGATTGAAAAGGAAAGGTTGGAGAGGGGGAAGCAGTCTGATTCTGGAGGGGAAAATTACCCTAAATGCTGTTTGTTGAGTGAGAAATTGAGGGTCCTAAGAAAGACAGAAATTGTGTTTACTTATACTTCAAACCCTGAAGGAGTAAACAAGTAGCTCCTGCTCCTTTCCTCCACATGGACAGAAGGAGAACACGGATGCAGCCCAAAGTCCAGTTTTCTGTTGAGGTGATACTGACTCTTAAAGGAAGATGAATACAAACTCAGAGTAAGGTCTGGTGGATGTGGTGGGTTGTTGGGATACAAATCAGTTGTCCCCTCTGATAATTCTTCTTTTTAATTTTACCTTTATCTTCTGAAAGATAGGGAAAAATTTTAATTTTCTGAATAAAAAGCCTTTAGAATAAAAACTCCATTAGAATTAAATTGCATGCTTAGTAATATAAGATACTATTTTAGAAGTTTTAAAATTCTAAAGAAGTGCATATTCCCTTTCTCTTTGTCCTTTTTCCCCCTATAACTGTTGGTTTTGTGTTTGTTTTCTTTTTTCAAGTGCCCATTTGTTTTGAATCTCAAGTTATGCTTTGTTCAAGTGCTTAAACAGTACCTTTCAGACCATTCTGATCGCTGAAAATGATACTTTCTATTACATTTTGATCATTCTTAGGCAAAAGTATGTGGTCTAGGTTATATATAAAATGGTTACTTACTTCAGGGGCAGGTACCTGTTCTTAGCCTACTACCTGGCTTTAGATAAGATGAACATTGATACCTTTGCTGTGTGGTGTCGAGGGCATTTTAACCAGCTCCTCTTTGTTTCTGTGGTTTCCCTGGCCCTAAGTCTGCTGTTGTTTTGATCATGTCTCAAAAGTGCATATTCAGGTCCCAAATCTGTACTGTGTTGCAGTATTTTATGTTTCTGGTTTATTATTTATCACTAAATGCCTGTGAATCGGATCATATTTACAATTTCATGCCACTGGGAAGGTTACACTGAAGAAGAATAATTTGAATACTGATTTTAGAAACCTAATTTTGACTCTTAGTATCTCAGATCACCTCTTTGAACATTCTCCCAGTGGATAGTTTTGCATTACACGATGTTTTCTTAAAATGTTTAAGAGGAGTTGTTACAGAAATTTTGAAACCTTTTTCCATATCTTCTTCATTTTAAGGGAAATTTCTCTGCAGTATTTTCAGAATGATATTTATGTTTATTAATGCTTAAGGACTCATAGGCCAGGGCACTGGCCTTCCATTGTTTGTTGTTTTCAAGATCTAACCCGTTGCTGTGGATAAGCAACTCAGGATTTCAGATTTAATTGTGTTTGTCATGGCGTGCCCTGTGTTAACAGGCAGCTTTTGAAATTTATCAAGTCAGGGATTGAAGTCGATGAAGTTGTGAAGTTTGAGTCAATTCTCTGTCAGCATTCAGAATTTCAGGAGGAAGCCTGTGCATGCTGATGACTGGGTTGTTTAACAACTGCTTGTGAGGAGTGTTTTTGTAACAAATATCTTTGGGAAACACAGTGTTGGTTGAAGCGCATTTCACTAGAACCAAAATCAAGAAATGGTTGTGTAGCTGAGAAGTAATGAATTACTGACAATTAATGAATTACTAACAAGTATTTATGTATTGTTGGCATCTGACCTGCAGCCTGACTTGGGCATGTGTTGGGTTTCCATGTGTAACAACACTATAATTATCAGAAAGAGAGGAGAGCATGGTAATAGTCCTCATGGGTACTTCCAGTAATAAATATAATTGAGTTCACTGAATAACAGACCTAAATGTGCATTGATTTTTGAAAAGAGAAAGAAATAGCAAAATGATTTCCAATTAAATATTTATTTATTTATTAGAGAAGGAATTCAGAAGGAATCTTCTAAATTTACCACTCTGCTTTGAAGCAATCTACTGGGGGAAATTGTAATTTTAAAAATTGCACCACGAGTTAAATTTATACCACCTCAAAACACCAAACTGTTTTAACAAGCTCTATGCTGTATAAATGAATAGATTAAAGCTGTGTTTGTGTCAGAAGCTGAAGGTGCTACCACTGTGGAGTTCTACTCAAGCAGCTTTCACACGTCACATGGCAGCTGGGTAGGATGCATTGCTATTAGACCAGCAAGGCTATCAGAGAAAGGGACTCTGAGATGTCTGGTTTGTTTCATCTGATAATTAAATGGTAATTATGCAGTCAGCCATTCTAGTGTAAAAGTTTGTTTAAGGCAATGTTGGAAATGAAAGTCTTATGTAGAGACAGAGACTTTGGGGGTACTCTGTACTTTTTTGATCCCTAAAATTGAGTGTATCAACAAAAAAATGTTCATGGATTGAGAATAAGAAAGACCACTTAAAGAAATATCAACAAAAAGATGCTAGAAAATTTAATTTTAAAATTACATCCTTTAAAGCATCTTATTGCTTTAAATGGGAAATTATTTTTTAGCTAAATCAAAAACCTACTATGAAGTTCCATACCAAGAAAAGTATATGAAACATCTTTCCTGCATAAATATTGGAGCTAGGAGATCTAGTGTGCAAGGACTGAAAGCCCTCCTCACTGAAAAACACTTTATAATCTTGATACTAAATGTATGCTGTGTAACATCTGGGAATAGACCCTCTTTCGCCTCCTGCAATATGAGAATGTTTCCCTCTACAGTAAATTCTGTCTCCCAGATGCAGTATTTTTATTGAATAGTTTTTTTAGCCTGTTTTCCATATTTTTTCCTAATACTGACTTTTTATCATCATCATCATCATTATCATCGTCGTCATCATCATTATCATCTATATATCTATATGTAGTCATTGGAGACCAATTAAATATTGGAATGATTGCACTGTGAGCTTCACTATTGACTTCATAGCATGGGCTTTTTGGTTCTGATTTTGCAAGTTGAAAACATTTGGAGGAACTCGAAAATCTCACTTACATTTTTGGTAGCTAATATTTTGCTTAAGGGGAACAGCTCTTTCCAACTCACGCAGTGATTATTTCTTATCCTGGAATAGTGCCTTCTGATGTCTTAGCATTTGGAAGTACAAGTGATACTGGGTATAAATTATTCAGTGTTCTTGAAATATCATTTATAACATAATACAGTGTAGTCTTACTGGTGGCTGCAAGATATACTCGGCCTTTGGGCTTGTTTTGTGCAGACGTGGACTAAAAGGACTGAAGAGAGCAATGAAACAGCAAATTACATGGGAAGAGGTGCTTCCTTGCAGCAGTTCTTCAGTTTCCTGCTTATTTTATCCTTTGAACATTCACCATTCACTGCTCTTGAAACAGTGGCCCTTCTCTCAGCTGGGTGGCTGTGTCTGAGCTGAGCACCTTACCTTGCAAAGGAGAAGGTTCAAAGCTTCACTGGAAAAAAGAAACTTTCTCAGTGGATCTGTTGAGTTGATCACATGCTTTGTTTAGATTTGCAATCAAATGCAGTTCAGCTCTTTATATGTATTTGCTTGTGAAGGTCTCACAGTACATGCAGAGAAGGAGGTGTTCGGGCTCATTTTCTGTGTCTTCAAGGAGTCTTGCAGTAGTTTAATTTCAGGGGTCTGTAGGGGCAACACTAGTTCTCCAGACATGTCTTCAGCAAATCCCAGAAATTAGTGACAGTATCTAAAGTTCTTGCCTTTTACAGAAAAATGTTCTGCTTTGAAGAAAGGAACCTTTGTAAGTTGTTCATCAGTCTTTGATCAGTTTTTGAAGTAGATATGAATTAAAGCTTAAGCAATGGACTTAGATGGCTGATCTAATCAATCTGGCATGAGGAACCTTTCAGCATTTGCTCTTCTAATGCATTTACAAGCCTAAAAATTGGATGGAGTTGCTTAGGCAGCCCTTAGACTTTTGGGATACAATTTAAGGATGACAACCATCAGAGATCTTTTGATAGCTGGGCTTGATATATTTTGCTGATGGGATAGCATTGGGTAGTGCATTTATATTGAATTGCCCTATTATCATTGGTGGACTCTGCAGAGAAACACAAAGTCCACAAATAAAAATCATAAATACGTCGATAGAATCACTTAAGTGAGGCTCATTTAACCTTGTTTAATACAGAAGAATCACTTATAAAGGGTTATGGGATATTTCATTTATGGTTTGGTACTTTGTTTTTCTTGGAAGAGGCTGCTCTTTGGAAGCATAAACACATTTTCTGCTATAAAAAATGTTTAAAGCTAATAATTGGACATCATCCTTTGCTAACTCCCAAGTGACAGAGTATAGCAGACAGTTTTGTAGGGCTTTGCTGGTGTCTGCTTGAACTGCATGCAGCATGGTTAACTGGACTTAGGACACTACACAAACAAAAACCTAGAAGATTTTCTCTCCCTCGCTTCTTTCACCATTCCTATCCCATTTTCTGCATCCTTGTGGTAATCATGAGTGCACTGGCCTAGCCGAAGTTCACTGTAGGACATCTGCTGCTGTCTCCTGAAAGCAGAGAATAGAATTGTCTCTCCCTAGTAGAAGAGAAGATGGATTTTGTAGGATACACTGCCTTTCTTCCCTCCTGCTAAGTGTTTTCTTTTGGATCAGGGCGAGTCCCTGTGAGCCATGTAGGTGTGCACCTCATTTGCTCAGATTCGTTTGGGCATATGACACAAAATGGCATTTTCCTGTCTGTGGCTTATCAGACGCTTCCTTTTAGCTTCTTATTTAGCTGTTTACCCTGATGGTGTTTTAAGTGGTGTGTTTTTAATTTGACACACCTGAGTGATCAATATCATTAAAATGCATTTTAGGGAGAAGCCACTGAGTGATTTATTGACAAGATGGAGAGCATGGGCAGGAGATAATTGTCCCTTGCCTATATAAAACTCACATTTTAAGCACCAAGTCTAATGACAATAAGAAATCCCTGAATTTGCAGTTGTAGCTATTAATCCTTCTTAATGAATGTAGGGGGCTTTATACCTTAGCTATGCAAAAAATGTTTCAGATGGGAAGATTATGAATTATTCATGTTCTAGTCATGCATCAACACATATATGTGTCCCTTGAGAAACCAGTGCTGTGTATTCTACTGTTTGTTGGTTTTGGGTTGGTTTTGTCAATATTTTGTGGGGAGACTGGCAATTAGTAAACCAGTGTAACAGAAAACTGCTCTCATAATGGCAGAAATGGAAAAGATAAGTAATTTGACCCACTGGAGAGGATTATGTTTAAAATGTATTTGGATTTTATTTTTTTCTATTTATTTTTTTACCTCCCTGCTAATTTCATTCTTGTTATCTTTTAAATAAAATCAGCAGTAATAGCATTACAGATCCGTTGAAATCCATCTCTGCAGGCTGCGTGTGATGGCTGTTGCTATGCAAAAGTGATGTTGTCTCAAACTGAGAAGATTCCAAAGATTCTTGGTGGTACATTGTACTTAAAAAGCACTTTTCCCAATGATGACTCCTTCAAAGTTAGTTTTTTATTTATTAGGGTATGGGCTCTCCCCCAAACATTACAAAGTACTCTATAAATAGGGCACAGAAATACAAATACCTTTAAATAGTTTGCATGCATAATGATTTCCAGCAATCCAATGATAACCTGGATTTCTGTGTGTATTTGGAGAGCACAGCTGTTCTGACTGGAAATGCTGTCTGCCCTGGAGCTCTCCCTCTCTTTTGTGGCCCACCAAGGAATTGCTATTTGGGGACATACAAAATTATTTAGGGTAATTAGTTAGGCAATACTGACTTTTGGGTTTCTTCCATTAATGACACTTCATTTGAATGCTGGTTTCTGGGACAAACTGCTCTGATAACATGGATTAAATCAAACGGGATCAAAGTGGTTCACTGATTTATTGATGGCATGTAATTAGCTGGCAATCAGTAAATTGTACATTAAGGATCAATGCCAGCAGTGCAGTGGGTAAACCACAATATTAGACACTTACAAAATGTCTGTTTGCAACATCAAACTGCCAAGTACTCTTGTATAACCAACCCTAATCTCCCCAAGGTTACATGTGCTCCCCCATCCCTTCATTACAGAAATAAAGAGTTTTGAGCCTTCCTTGGGCGTGTGCTGGATGTGTTGCCACCCCTCCAGTGGTGACAGATGTGGTGTTCTGTGTGTCCTCTAAGCCACATCCTCGGCACTCCCTGAGGTCCGTGTGTGTGCTGGGTCCCACCTGTGGTGTTCCTGGTGCTGTCCCATGGCTTGGAGAGCTGGCTCCACAGGGAGCCTGGCAAGGAGGCTGCCCAGCAGCTCCTGGGCACGGGCTGTAGTGCTGCTGGGGGGACTCCAGGTAGTGCCAGGCATGCCTTGGATTGCAGCTGTTCTCCTGCTGTTTCCCTGCTGTTGTTGCAAATGCCTGTGTTTCTTTGCTTCAAAAGTTTCTACATTCTTCCCCTCATTTCATCCTCTTTAGCACAGCCAGTTTTGGACAGACACTTTGTTTCTGTCTTCTCACCAATCCTGTAGGGATTACTTGAATCCTGACATTTTGATCTCAGAGACAGGGAATGCTGAATGTTCACCCCCTTTCAAGTAAGCGTTTCAAAGACAGATGGATGTTTCTCATTCTCTCTGTTATGAATTCATAAAGGCAGGCCAAAACTTACTGAGCTGATTGGGCCCTGCAGGGACTGTTATGTTTTGCATTTTGTATCATTCTCTCTGAAGTCACAGCATCAGGCAGCAGCAGAGACCCCAGAGATCAGACTGCCAACTCCTGGCCTAAATGCTAGAGACATCTTAGCCTTCTTGCCCTGGAATTCCTACCTACTCTAGCCTGCTCAAGTTTTTCTGGAGTTCAAGATAAGCATTTAAGTTATGATGATAATTGGTATTATATCTGTTTCTTATTTGCATTAAAGTCTCCAAGCAATTTTTTTCCTTTCAGAAATAGCTTGAAGTTTAAAAGGCTTTTTGTGGATATCTATATGATGAGGGACCTGCAAAAATCTGATTGTAGAATCAGATTCAGGCTTTGATTCTTTGTGTTGAGGAGTAAGAATTACAGCCTTCAGCATTTCTGGAAACCTTGGAAGGTGTAAGTGTTGGCTTAGCTAAAGAGCTGAGTAATTCACTCAGAAAACAGTGAACAGTCTGCGGAGTGGGGTTTTTTTTTTTCCCTCTGAGCTCTGCCAATGTATGTTATGGAAAAATGGCTAAATGAGGAAACTCATGAAAACATTTCCTCAATTCACACCTCCCACTCAACTGACAGTTCAAAAACTGAGTCAGAAGGCCTAAGAATTGCTCAAAAGTACTGTTGGAATTTGGCAAGGACTTTGGAGCTAGGATTTTATCTCTAATTTATAGTAAGCTACCTACTGCTGTCATCAGCTGCCCGTAAGTTTTGACCAGTAGAAGTCCTTCACTGAAGATTAATAGTTCCAATTCAATTATTTTTTCTCACCTCTTATTCAGATATTTGATATTGGGAATCCTTTGAGGCTCTGTTTTGGCAGAGGAGTAGCAAATGGCTGTTGTGTTAAATTCAGCTTCCTGTACTCCCTACATATTTTAATAGATTGTGTTTAGCTGCACTGTCCATGGCTGCAGTTATCTAAAGAATTGAAATGCTGCTGGATTGCCCATGTAATGGTAAAACAAAGTGTTAGTACTGTGAGCACCAGGAGACAGTTTCACTTCAGGGTTCAGGTGTTTTGTAGGCTGATGTCTGTCTAACACACCATTTCCTAGAACCACTGTGGGTTTATGAGGGTCAGGTCCTGCTTGACCAACCTGATCTCCTTCTATGACAAGACAGCCCACTTAGTGGATGAGGGAAAGGCTGGGGATGTCTCTACCTGGACTTCAGTAAAGACACTGTCTCCCACAGCATTTTCCTGGAGAGACTGGCTGCTATGGCAGCGATGGGTGCACTGTTCACTGGGTAAAAACCTGGCTGGATGTGCAGGCCCAGAGAGTGGTGGGGAATGAGTTACATCCAGCGGGGGCCATCACCAGTGGTGCTTCCCAGGGCCCAGCACTGGGGCCAGCCCTGTGTAACATCTTTATTGATGATCTGGACAAGGGGATCGAGGGCACCCTCATCGAGTTCACAGACAACATCAAGTTGGGCAGGAGTGTGGATCTGCTGGAGGGCAGGAAGGCTCTGCAGAGGGATCTGGAGAGGCTGGATCAAAGGGCTGAGGCCAATCATGTGAGGTTCATATGGTGATCATGAGAATTAGGTATAGTGGGGGGCAGAAAGGGCACCTTATTCATACAGCTTTGGTTACTGGGTATTTTTGGCTCCTTCATTGATAAATCCGATGTTTGATGGATTATATTCTTAGAATATCAGACTGGGAGGAAGGGGAGGGATTGAGAAAAATGGTAGTTTCAGAATAAGCAGCAATATTATATATATGATTTATTTACATTTCTTTGTTTGAATTTTTAAAATTTAGTTACCGTTGGACACAAATGGAACTGCCTCAGTGCGTGTGCTAGAGCTTGAATTGAAACTGTTTCATGGTTGAAATCTGAATTTATTTTCAGCCTAGTTGTGTTAGCCATCTCCAGGATGATTTTAGACTGCAAGTTGTTAATATATAAAGGTTTGTGTGTGACTTCTCAATAAGAGTTGAAAAAAGTAAGTTTCTAGGAACTTGGTGTGTGCAGAAGTATTTTCAGCAGCAAAACTGATACTACACTCTACCGGAGCATTGTGAGTTTTGTACTCCCATAGAAATTTTACTCTGGTCTTTTGTGACTGTTTTTTGAAGTGTAAAATAGAATCTGATCTGTTTGACCATACATGGTTCTTGTTGTTTGGTTAAGCAGAACTGGCATAATGTAAGTGTAGAATTTTAATTCTAAACTCTCTATAACTTAGCTTTGATTTGAGCAACCTCTTGCTCTATATTACAGTTGTGTGTCTTGTTTTTGGGAAAGGATTAACTACAATAATACAGTGACTCTAGATCCATTAGAACATCCAGTATTTATGGAGAGATTAATGAGTCTTTCAAAAAAACCCTACTCACAAGGTGAGTATTTAATGTATTTTAGAAAGTGATGTATTCCAGTAGACTATAGTGGCATGAGTGGTGTTACTAAGTGCATCTGTTTTCCCCACAAACAGACATAAATACAAATTATTTTTGTTGTTGACATTAATATTTATGTTTCAGGGTCTGCATATGTAATAGGAATTCTGCTGGAAAATGAAATCTGTTCCAGGCTGCTTATACATATGAAGCTTTGTACCCGTTGTTTTATTCCAGTTATTTTAAAAATAGAAATCAAACAGATTTCTTTTTTCCCTAATATGCATGTTGGATCTGATACAAGGACTTTTAGATTGCAGACAACTGAAGAACATAAGACTGGAATACCTTTTATTTCATTATTTTAACTTCAAAACTTAGGTGCCTTACTTCTTTACAAAAGCATTTCTCAAGGAAGTATAGGCAGTGCTGTGAGGTGAACATTTAATCCAGATGTTTCTAAAGTGCTCTAAGAAAGCCATCAGCTCTTGTTGAGCAGTTTGTACATTTGTTGTTCTTTTCTTTCCGTCAAACTGAAAAATCTTCTAGTTAGCAGGAGAATGCTCTGTACAAGTGCTAGAGGAAAATAATATGAGTTTTCTTGAGTTTACTCTATCTACGGTAATCCAAAACATCAGCACATTACACCAGAAATGTAACATAGGAAGTATTTATGAATCTATTATAGGTAAGGATTTTACCTTTCCTTTAAATCACCAAAAGGTAAGGATTTTTTTTAATGTATAGACATATACACAATATTTTTTTGTTTGTTTTGTTTTTCTCCAAATTTCCAATGAATACCCAAGGTACCCAAATTCTTCATAAACCAATGCCTGACTTTGTCTGAATGTCTCTCTTGACTTCAGTGACCCGAGTGCAAATCCAGTAAGTACTTGGAGGGTAATGAACTTGGATGATGTCTTTATTAGGGTTTTTGTGGCTCTGGAGTTGCTGGCAGGATGTTTCCAGGCTGCTGAAACTTAAACACACTTGGCTGTGTCTGCTGCTGTCAAATGTGCTGCAAATTCTTGACTCAGCAGCAAACAAGGCTGTGGTCTGCAGCTGCCAGCATTGATCCATCATTTCTCTGGATAGTTGGCTGAGGTATCATTTTGCTGGTCTCAGTTGCATCAAGCCATGTGCCTGCACATTGCTGCTGAGATTTTGGGTGTGGGAGATCCTGGAACAGACCTGGCACTTCTATGCCTTGGAAATAATGGAGGAGGGTATGCCAGCCACCAGCTGGAACAGTCAAGAACAGCAGCCAGAGCTCTGTGCCATGTTTTGGTTAGCTGGGAGTAGGTGAAGGAAGAAAACTCTGCTGCTGCTAGGATAAGTCTGACAGCTCCTTCTTCCTGTTTCATCCTTTCTGGCTGCAGATGTCAAATTTGGGTAAGTAAGTAGCAGTTGGGAGAGATTCACTGCTTATAGATGCAGTCTCTGGGTGGACATGGAGAAACTCAAACCCTGGAACTAGACAGCTCTTATGTCAATTTAACTGTGTGAGGGAAAGAAAGGAAGTGAAAGAAAGTCTGTAAGAATGAATATTTATAATTGCAAGGATGGAAAAATAAGGTTTCTTCAAGCACACAGTCTGATAGTGCTTGTTTATTACCTCATGTCCAGCTCTAATGGAAGCAGTAGTTCAATATTTCTTGTTCAGCCCATTTGACCTGTATATTTACTCATTTTGATACCTTTATTTATGTGGCATTGCAAAAAGCATGTAGGCAGCATGAGTGCGTAGAAAATGCATGTCCTCCAAACCCCAGAAATACTGATAAAGTTGTAACCTTGCCCAAATACATCAGAATCCTCAAATTTCAATTCATTGCCACAGAATTTTGATCACGTGCAAAAGTTATTGTGCACTTTTTAGTGGCAGCAACCATGATGTGTGAAAAGGGATTGTCAAAATACATATTACATACCAGGATATGAGCTGTTCTGGCAGAATGAATCCTGTTAGCATCGTATGACTATATCCTATCCCCATGTTAATACTTTTTAGGTGTGGCAGAAAGGGCTGCATGCTTCAAAAGCACCATCATGTAGCATCCTAAGACTGCCACAAATAGCATTTCATTACTAAGGAAGTGGCAAATATGTCTTGCTTGAATTTCATGTCAGGATGAAACATTAGAGGTAAAACTGACTGATTAGTTAGTTCTTAGTAGGGAGGTTTATGAGGGAAAATTCCCACCCAGGCAAATGTATCTTTTAGGAAGAGACTACATGGAAAATAAGTGTCATTTAAGAAATGGTGCTTGGTCATTATAAGTGCAAAAATCCCTCCTGTGTCTATCCTTAGCTCTGCTAGCAGAATGAAAAAGACGGAAATTCTCACAGCTAATAAATGACACACAGGTATTAGACATCACACTTATTTTTTGTGTTTGATAACAAATCTGTCAAGGAGTTGCTTAAACACGCTTTTTAGTGAAATAATCTTATTTTAAAGTCCTGTCTGGTGTTGGATGAGTTTGAAGTCTGACAGACCTTGGGTGCTCTGTTGCCCAGAGCAGTTAAAACAAGCAGGTTGTTACACCTGGCATGTTGTGGTTGAAGGATTCCAGAGCATCTGTGAGGTATTACCATATTGCTCTTCACATAACATTCCAGGTTTCTTAGAGGTCTCAGGATTTCTTTTTTTGTTTTTTAATTTCTTCTATGTGTTTTTTTCATATGCTGAAAACCTACTGAGGATAGTTAGCAAATAATCCTCTGAAAGATTATCTAATTAATGGAAAATTGGAGTCTTGCAGCTTGGCTCTAGAGATGAAAGGAACCTATGTGTCTGTGTGCACAGTGGCCCCGTGTTCATTCCTTAAAGGATTTCAGGGATGTAAAGTGATAGGTTGGGAAGGCTTTAAATCTTTTCATAATTAACCTATAATCCACTAAAATAATGAGAGAGAGTGTTACATATAAGAATTTGGGTAATCTTAGCCAATTTAAAGGAGATATTGAACATGGCTGAAATTGCCAGTTTCTGTGGCAGAATCAGGACTTCTACTTGACACTTATTTATTGGTGACATTCATCAGGATCCTTTCTTTAATGCTTATTATGACTAAATGACTTATTTTTTACCATCATATTTAAGATCAGCAAATTTTGCACCATGTCATGTGCCAAAAAACGCTATGCTCATAAGCTTGATATTTTCTACCAAAATTAACTTAATGAGAAAAAAAATTTGTATTTCAAGATTTTATTAGTTTGCTTAATCAAATCTTTATTTCAGTGATGATAACTGATGTGTTAATATAGATTAAGAGTCCTGGGAGAGTAAACTGAAATCTACCTCCCCACCAGCAGCTCCAGCCCTGCACGTGCCTTCTTTTGTGACTTGCAGGTTTGGGGTGGGAGCAGGTTTTCAAATGTAAATGAGATAATCCTCATTAGATGAAAACTGTTCATTTCAATGCGGTTTTGGAATAACCTCTTGGCCTTTTCCTCTCAATCCAAATCACATCATGGCACAGGCAGAGGCTGCCACGCTGTTCAAACAGCAAAGGGCTGAATCTGATGCAGAGGCACATCCTCTCAGAAGGAGCAAGTGTTGATTGAACACATTTGCTGAACATCCCTTGAGCCCTGCAGCTCTGTTTACAGTACTTGCCTTTGCTCTGGAGGGAACTGATTAACTCTATTTAAATGCTACAGCAGCCGCCAAAAGCGGGCCTGAAAGAAAAATGAGAAGATGAAATATCTATCTGCCTATCTATAAATAAAATGCAGGGAATGATTAAAGATGAGTCTGACCTTATTTAATGCATTTCCTTATAGATCTTTACAACGTTGCTGCGTATTTGCCAACAAAAGTACCCTGCTCCCCAGTGTTATCTGATTTTGCGATATATGTGTACAAGTAATAAAAAATATAAATATGTGTTATCAGGCATTAGTAGAAGCTCCATACTCTCTGCATGGAAAGGAGGGGACAGGGTAGAAAGCTCACAAAAGAGGCTGGTTTCTGTAGTGGGTGGTTTTGCATTATAATGCCTATGTGGATGTCTTCATAGGCCTTTGCAGTGGAAAACTGATTTTTTTTAAAGGCCTGGCTGTTCTTTTTTCTCTTTGTTTACATATTTGTTCTTAAACTATTTTAATCGAACAGAAAACTAGGATGATCTAATTTATTTCTGGGTTTGTCTCAAACACTTTTATGAATGTAGCATTAAAAATAATGGAATCACTGTTACAGGTTTACAAGTACATGCTTTAAAACTCAGATAGAGACAGATGGGAGTGTTATTATCCTGAAAAGCTGTTCAATGTTTATGATTAATATCCTAAAGGAATTAAAAATTATAATATCCAAAACTGTTAATTGGAACTCTCCACAAAATACTCACTTTAGAATATTGAGACATTTGGAAAAAAAAATGACTTGACATACCTTAAGTTTCTTAGTTGAAATAAGTTATTGTGAAGGTCTTTCTTTCTGATATGCCTGAATTTTTCAGGACTGAAAATTAGTTGAAACTGCCCTTGTCCGTGCTCAAGATACAGAAGTTTTTACTGTGCTGCTTCTCATAAAAAATATTAACATTTCTCTGGTTTGCACTGTTGAAATTCTTCAATGTTCAATGAATAACAGTATGACTGATCTGTGTAATATTTCTTCCTCTAATAAAACTAAGAGGAATACTGCCCCCATTCCACAAACAATAGCTTCAAGAGATATAGTCAAGATTTATGTTCATTTATGCAATATTTAAAGTAAGAGCACTTTGCAGCATGGGGACATGTCAGTGTTGTCATGGTAACAGATGAAGATGTGGCAGGATGGATGAAGCAGGGCTCAGCCTTGCCCAAGCTGGGGCCAAACAGCCCAGCTGTTATGGTTTGGAGCCTCTCACCTCATGAGCTGAACTGTGCAGCTCTTGCTCTGCTGGTGCAGCAGATGCTGTGGTAGGTGTGAAAAGGAGAAGCTTGGCCTTGGGGGGTGAGTTTGAGGATGTTTTAAGCCTCCACACAATTTCCCTTGTTTTCCCCCACTTGAAGCATTTTGTGCTGGTGACACAAGGCTGGGGCCTTAGAAAGGATCTGCTGGTGATGGGTGCTGACAAGTGTGACTGTTCTTGCCTTTGATGGTTTAGGCCAGCTCTACTTCTTCCATTCTGTGTTTCCACAAGTGTCACAAATGCCAAATCTGTCAGCTCAGTTCAGTTTACCTTCCCTCCTCCCAATGCATGTATAATTGTGCCTACACATACATGGAAAACACATGGGAGCGTTTGTTTAGCACTTTTCCTGAGCTAAACTGTCCTTTTTTTCAGTTGGAAGATGCATACAAGTGGCTAGTTTGCATTTGATTCTATGTGAATTCTGCTTTGTACTTGCTTACATCTTCTCATATCCTTTGTAACACCTCGGGGCTGAGGGAGTGGTTTTGGCCAGTTGTTTTAATTGTGTTTTTTCTTTGCTTGAGTAGCTTTGGGGATGGTGCTTGTTCTGCAGTAATTCCAAGGGAATTCCACAAGGGAAGACAAGAATACATAGTTGTGTAAATTTCATGTTCTCATAATGGAGTGATGTGTCACAAGAAACACATTGCACTAAAACCTGTTACAAAGAGGACCTGCATCTTTAAAGTATCATCAAGGTATATCATTAATTGACCAGACTCTTTAGGAAATCACCTCATCTCCTCAGGACTTGCTATGCAGACACTCCTCTGTCTTTTAATGTTTATAATAATCTGTACAAACCTGTGCAATGACGTTATACAGGGTTTCCTTTGATGCTGTTTCTAGATATTTTTATTCAGACAATATTTCTGTCTAATTGTAAAATAAAAGGTGAGTTACATATTGTTCCTCAAGCTACATTAGGAATTATTTTAAGGAAGAAAGGATATTTTCATTATCCTTGCTGTGATAAACTTTTACATGGATTCTTAAGGAGTTCTTTTGAAGTTTAAGGATGGACCAACACCTTACTGATGTGCTTTATTTTGACAGTTATTTTGCCTATGGATCAGAACTTTCTCACAGAGTTAATTTTATAAGGAATTGAATCTATAAGGAATTGAAAATGTTCTTGGTATGGAACTGAACAAATTTAAAGCGGTGCTGAGAGGAAGCAGATGCTGTACATCCATTTCAGGTCAGCTGCCAGAAATTTAAAAAAAAAATTTAGCACAAGCAGATTTTTTTACTTTTCTGAGAATTTGTCTGAACATAACAGAGTATTAAAGGCTCAGCCCCTGGTTATTGTCAGATCCAAATTTGCAAATAATCAAAGTGATTGTAAATAATTAACCTTTTCTTCAGGTGTAAAAATCTGGATCTGTGTATTGCTGGATGCCAATTCAGACTTCTGTCTAAATCTGCCAAACTGTGTGTTTTAGATAGGTGGAACCTGAATTATAAAGGGAAACCAGATTGGCACAAACAGCCAATTTGAATGGATGATAAATATCTAATTTTACTGAGTATTTATAAAATTGTTTCCATTTGTTTGTGCATATATTCTTCTGGCTGTCTCAATGAACTTTTCTTTCAGAGACTGCTTTCCATGGTACCTGTCATGAAATTAATCATCTGGCCTGTGTTCAGCACTGCAGTTCCCAAATGCCAACACCTGTTTTTACAATTTCTTTCACAGTAGAATTTAAGAATTCATTGATTGCATTTGCATCAGTATGAAGCTGCAGACTTTTAATCCTGAATTTGTTAAAGAACATCAAAGATATGGATCAAATAATCACTGTTTCTTGTTGTTTCATGACATAAAATAATAGCAGCAACAATTGAGAGAATAATTTGTATTAGAGTACAGAATGAACAAAAATCATTCACAATTTTGTTTAAAGTTCTTGCCAGCATATTTACTTGACAAGTCCTGATAAGTACCTTTTACTCCTTTGTTGTATTTTCTTTTGAGTAAATGCTTCAGTTGCAGCAAAAGCAATAATTGGTCAAAAATCATTACCCAGTTCTTAAGGAAGTGGCTTATTTTGGACCCTACTTCATCAGTATAAAACACCAACAAGTCATTGTCTATTGAGACTCTGATATTGAAAATATTTCCAATTAAATTAGTGTTAATGAAAGTGTTCTGTAAATGCATGTGAGTCAGTAATTATCAGATCTCTGTGCTTGGATATCCAGCAAAGTTCTAGCTGAGATGAGCTCTGGGCCAGTCCAGCACTGGGGACCAAACTTGGACAGTGTGGATGCAAGCCAGAGTCATGGGGAGGAGATATTTGAGCTACTAATGGGCAAGATTAATTTTATAAATAATTTTAATTGTACGAGAACAGGCGAACACAGGTACTTCCTTTCTAGTCTGGAAATGAGAAGAATATTAAAAGCCATGCCAGTAATGAGTTTGCTCATAATTCCCATTGTAAGGTTTGTAACCTGTTGATCTGGTTGACCAGAAGCACATCTCCAATGGTGAAATCAGGTAGGAATCAGTGTTGGCTTTAACACACAGCTGGCCAGGTAGGGGTCTGTCATTTTGTTCCTGTTATGGCTTATGGCAAAAGCAGATTCCAAAGAAGTCCTTTGTACAAAAGAGGGATGCTTTTGCTATGCCTTCCTGGGAAGGTCATGCATCTGAAGCAAACAAATGAAAAAAAGTAAATAAATGGAATCTTTAGAGTATGATTTAGGCTTTTGATCCTTCTGAATTTTCCTTGTTGTGACTGTGATCCATCAAACAGCGTTCAGGATTTTGATTACATCAGTTTGGAATGTCTGTTGAAAGTGAACTGCCATTCCAAGAGGTCATTTGTGTACCAGAGTTTTGGATAACACAGCTGGGAGAGTTGTGCCCCAAGATCCCTCCTGGATAGTTTGTACACTCTTGTGGCTGATAACTCAAAATACTATGCTAATGCTAAATGCCACAGAAAGTGTACTTATAGCATACCTGGTGACTGATCCTGAACCATGGCTCTTCTTTTTTTGGTCATATATTTATGAAAAAATGCAAAGGAGGCCCGAAATTAAATAAGTATTTTCTCTGAAATGACAAGCCCATAGATATATGCATATTATAAAGATTGGTTTCTGTGCCATAGGACAGAATGGGACACATGGGAGATTGCAAATCCATTTTACAAACGTTGTTAGGGTTAACTGTCTGCAGTGTGTATGTTCAGAATGATCCCCTCCTTTCCTGCACAAGGATACATTCTTGCTGCAGAAGAAATTTCAGAATCGTTCTAAAGCCCTTTCAAGACTTTATGTGTGAACTGTGACTAATCTCATGGCTTCCATCTGAAGCAGCTGTGTCATTCCTACTTCCTACCCCAGAGGAGTCTCAGCTCTAGCTCTGAATTAACTTTTTTCTCTCTGGAGATTTCTTTCAGTTGCCTTTTCTTAATTTTATTTTTTGGCAAAAGGAAATAGTGTATGGCAGCATATTTTTTAAGAGATAGTATGCAAAAGGAAGTAATCAGGATACTTAAGAAGCTGTTAGAAATTCTCATTTGAAGAAAAGATATTATCTTTCAGCATTTCAAACATATGTTTGCAAAATAATGTTTTCACTTGTAAGTATTCTTTTATCCAGCACTGTCATTGATCAAGTTATCTCAATAATTTCCATGGAAATTTTTAGACTTCTTTACTACACTCTATTCAAAATGGGAAATTTTAAATTTTGGTGGAGTGTTACAAACACAGACAATTGTATGACGGGAAGATAATCAAGTAGTATAAATAACAAGCATGTCTGAGGAACTTGGTGTAAATCTACACAGTCTGAGACTCTGTGTATGCATAGAGTCCCATGTATGCAATCACCTCCTATGTATGCAGTCAAGTTACCATGAAATAGACAGTGAGGTGAATTTAGAGTACTCCGAAACTCACTGTAATTCTCTTTGCACAGGTGACAAAAAGTAACTTGTTCCTTCTGCTTTCCAAAAGTAAGTGACTATTAACATGATAATACAATTGACTTGTTTGCATGTTGCAATATCTCCTGAGCTGGTATGCTTGGGGGTAAAGGGAAAGTACTTGTTAGCCTCTTTTATAACAAGAGTACAATGATAACTAACTCATGTGCTTGCACACATTACCTTCAGATCATTTACATTCATTTTACACTGCTGATTTTTTTTTCTTGATTTTTCTCTTAAAGTGGCTGCATGAACTTGCTGCAGTCTCTTTTGTGCTGCTGCAAAGCAGAGTTAGCATTGTTTTATGGCCCTGACCACCAGGCAGCTGGAAGGATGAGTAAGAGCAACCCAGGGAAAACAGCACAGTAATTTGTAAACTTAAAAGGATGTCTCACCTGTGGGGGAGGCTTTGAGGTCATCCAGAGCAGTGGCTGAGCTAACACAATTAGAGCTGTCATTGAATATGAAATACCTGTTCTGGCTTGGAAGGCTTTGCAGAAGGAACACGTTTCCCTCACCAGGCAGCAGGCGAGGGAAATCACGAGTGGAGTCACAAGTGAATCCACCTGGGGCAGCAGGGCTTGCGTCATTCAGGGACCCAGGCTGGGGCTGCACCGGTGCATCAGGCCAAGGAAGTTTAAAGCCTCGCCTTGCCAAGGAAGGAAAACACCAACTCTGCCACAGTGGGAATAGTGAGCAAGGCATGGTTGGTCTATCTGCAGTGCTACAGTAGTGTTACAATTCTCAGGCATCACAAAACCCACCACTTCTACTAAATTAATCTCAGGTTAAGGGTCAGGATTGGTGACTGCAAATCCAGACCCACTGGATTTTTTTAAGTACAAGACCAGCATTCTGGTGTTAGTAATTCTAGGTTTCTCCTTTTTTAAACCAGCAAGTATTCTCAACATAAATAATTTACAAATGAATAAAGAAAACCAGCACAAACCCATCATTACTGATATATGGAGCCAGAGAATAGTAGATACTGGCTGATCTCTAAAAGGAGAGCAGATGAAGATCTAAGAATGATAAAAGTGTGTGTGCATGTTTGGGTTTTTTGCGTCCAATAACCTGAAAAAACATTTTAAAAAATATAGTGCTGCCAAAAATTTTAAAAACTTTTGCTGTGTCATATTGTTGGAGACATTTTAACCCATTTAAAGTTAGATCCATTTTCAGAAGGGCAACTGCAGAGATCTTGAAACCGGATTTTCAGAGACTATGCTTATCATTTCAGAAAAATTAAGTCAGGATATTTTAGATGATTCCATGGATTGTTGGTGCTTAGTGTCTTCCACTGAAAAGTAATTTGGATTCCAAGTGAAGTGCCTATCAACTCTGCTTTAAACATTCCCTGTATACTGACACATAAAATTTTCTTCTTAGTTTTGAAGGCTGCATAACAGGAAAGAAAAGCAAAAAGATCAACAGCAGAAATTCTTTGTTTGTTAAAAAAATACATATGTGTTGCCTGACATAATAGGTTTTATGCTGGGAATATGTTTGCAAGGCTTTTCAAGGGCTTACTCCTAGGAGTAGTTGTGCATGGAACGGAAAAAAACAATTGATGGAGTTTGAGTTTTATTGACCTGATTATGTATTGTAAATAGCAGTGTACAACTTTGTAATATCCCCCTATCTTATCATCCCATTTTTTATGATATTATCTGGACTGTTATCTGTCCAGAGAAATTAAGCTCATATCATCAGAGATGATTGCAAGTCTTCTGTTAACTTTGATCAGAATTAGCAGAAGTTATGTCAAGCCAATTACTCTAAAATTGGACAGATGCAGAGCAGTGTGGTATGTCAGTCACTTGGTGGGTTTTCTTTTAGTTTTACAACTCTGTATCCATCAGGGAAGCTCTTCCCAGTCTTTGAACTGCTGGATATGATTCCCTATTGCTGGCTGTTGTCAAGACTGTGCAACTGGAAGAAAGCTGCCAACAGTTTTTAAAAGTTTTTGTTAGAAAATGTGCATTACAGGTTTGCAAGATAGTTTATTTAGAATTACTGCATTTCAAAGCTACTAACAGGGCTTGTTTTAAAAAACACAGAACAACAAAAATTTGTTAGTAAGGCTCATATTTCATTTTAATTTTTGCTTAATGACTTGGAGCTCACAGCTAACATAATACACTGGGTTTGCTCTCGAGCTGTAGACTAAGCCTGAGTGGAGAGCTATTTTATGTGTGCAGTGTGTCTGTGGTATCCTTGCTGTCAGAGCATCTTCATGCTGCAACACTGAAGGAGGATTGATGACAGGGTTCTTTATTGCAGCCCTTAGCAATAGATTGTTGAGATTAACACATTGTCTGAGGAAGAGATTTGTCTGAAGGGCCTGCAATTCCTCCCTACAGTTACATTCAACAGAGAACCAGCAGAGAGTTGCTTCTCTCCCAGGAAGGTTTGTTTATATTTCAGCTTAGAAAGATAAAAGACAGCACAGATAATTTACTTTTTTAATTTTTCTTCCTGACTTTTTATCTATTTAGCAGAATTGTTTGTGTTCAGAACTTGACTGTTTAATTAAGTTTGTCCAAGAAGGGTGAATTTTCACTGCTTGGTGATTTTTATTAAAGGAGCATAATAATCCACTTCAAATTTGAAGATTTCCTGGCATTCCAGCAGCTGTAGGACAAGTAGAGCCAGGGTCTGCTATCTTTTAGTTAGTGAGCTGAAATCAATCCATTTTACTTGAGTTACCTGGGCTATTTCACTGCTTTGTGCAAATAACATAATCTTCCCTATCAGAGAATTAAATGTTATTTTGATCATGACCCATGATAAAATACATGGAAACAGGTGATAAAATCTGCCATTTGGTCTAACTGAATGAACAACATAAC
This sequence comes from Corvus moneduloides, assembly GCF_009650955.1. Taxonomy (NCBI): domain Eukaryota; kingdom Metazoa; phylum Chordata; class Aves; order Passeriformes; family Corvidae; genus Corvus; species Corvus moneduloides. Next base: position 32,983,407 of record NC_045482.1, on the reverse strand, counting down.
ATTTTCAGTCATCTCTTTATTTCCAGTTATCTGACCATAGAAATCAGTTTATAGTGTAACAATCTAAGTGATAAACTGCCACAAATTATCTGACAATACAGTAAATGTAAATAAATATTGATAGGACAGTACTGAGATTAAATTATGAATAAACATGCTGATTCAGAGAGACTATTGTTGTTTTTGGCATTTTGTAGGTTTATTAGCAAAGTGGACCAGTAAAATGTATTGTAATTGTGATAGCTTTCCCAATTTACCCTCAGTTCCAAAATATCTATTACTTTATTCCAATATAACTCTTCCAGGTGTGAATTTTGGTGCTTTGTCAAATATACCACATAAAGAAATTCTTGAACATACGGACCAGTAGAGAGACTACAAGTGATTTTATGTTTTTAAAACTGCAGATTCTTAGAGTGTGGGAACAGCTCTGGGAGAGATTTACTAGTTTAAGATGTTACATGGTAGGAATTGAACCCTCACTTGTTAAAACTGAAGATTAAATAGAAGGATTTAATGGGGTATGAGGAGCTGTGAGGAAGCACGTATAGGTGTCCTTAGCATGACATGCTGTGTTCTTAACTTCTGAGAATAGGTCCTCACGCTCCTACATGCAAAAATGGGCTGGAGAAGTCTGATCAGGTGTCCTTTCCCACAGCCAGTGGAGATATCTAAATTTTTTTATATCAAAAAGCAACTTTAAATTGGAATTCTGTTTAGATGTGTATGTAAAACCAGGTTTTAAAGTTTCTGCTGTAAGTCACTGAGATGCTTGGGATGGCGCATTCCTAATCTCCCTTTATAAAAGGAAAAGTCTCTAAGATTGTGCTATATGCTGGCAGCCAGCTTAATTGTACTTGGCAGCTTGTTTTGGCTCTGGAGCTGCTCACTAGCCTTCTAATTAAATAGGGGTGCCCTGATACGTGTCTTGTCTCTGAAATCCACAGGGATGATGAAAAAGGCTGTGAAGGCAACTAATTATCTTTCAACAACCTATACTTTTCAGTTTGGATCTTCCTTGGTTTTCATATTTCTAAGTTCATTAAAATGCTCAGAGAACAAACATTTCATATGAGATGAACTGTCATGAGTGTGAATTTCTTCTGGTCTCGTGCTCACACACACCTTGTTCCATTCTTGGCACGTTCAGGAGAGCCATGCATAGAGAAATGAATATAAATCTCCAGTTTTGGTTTTGGTCAGGTGTGGATGGGCTCCAACCAGAGCAGCAGCCTTAGGTTTCTGAATCTCAAATGTAGAAGTGAAGAGATTTTTTTCTATTTCTGTTTATCCCCCTCAAGAACAGCATTGCAAGAAAACCACCTGTGAGTTAAGGGAGGAACCAGACAAAAATATCAAGGACAATGCCAAGCAAATATCTTCTTTTACCTTCATAAAAAAATGGAACACAGATAAGTGGTTATACCAGAAATAGTTTTTTAAAAAAAGTTTCAGCCTGCCTCTATGCTCTCAAGTACCTGAGTTTGAATGTAATTTTTTAACAGCTCTTTCTTATAATTTTTTAGGGCGTATTCATTATTTGGTGTCCAGCTGACAGTTTTGTATGGACTCATTTTTCTCCGTTCCAAATCCAGAACTTTTCAAAGGAAGCTAAAATGAAGGATGCTTAAAATAGTCACCTTTGCATTCATGGCTCCCACTGCATTTGTGGGAAAATAGACGTTTTTCAGCAGGACAAAAATGAGCTTTAAAAACCTATCACTGGAGTTGCACTAGTCACATTAGTGTCAGTAATTACAATTACATTATCCTAGTGCAAATTAAAGGACAATGCCAAATTATTTTGAAAATGTTTTTTTTTTCAGCACTTGATACACTTCTGAAGATGTGCTGTATTTCTCTGTAGAAGGAAATCTGCTTTGATTTTCAGAAGTCTGTTCAAATACGTTTAGTATAAAAATAGTCTCTCACAACTGTGGAGCTGTGGGAATGCCATAAAGCTCCTACAGATCATTTCTAATTGGGTACTGTTTTCCATGGGTAAAGTTTGCAGGTCTAAAAGTTAAGGCAGTGCTTTGAGAATGTGAAATATCATAAAAGGCAGGACATAGCACTACACAGTTTATTTGAATAGAGAAGATATTCATGGTGCCTGCTGTCACTCTTTGCAGAATTACTCCATCCTTTCATACAGCAAAATGATTTTCCCTGCGTAACATCCTGGGCTGTGGAAGTACTTGCATCCCATTTCAGAGACAAGAATACTAGGAAAGGAAAAGTTTAAGGGTTGGCAGTATGGTGTGAGAAACTGTGCCAGCCACCTGGATCTACCTGCCTTTCCACACAGTTACACTCTCTCTTCAGAGTCCACTTCTTCTGGGTTATTAAACTTACTCTGTATCTCTGATCTTCAAATATCTCCTGTGGTCCCTGATCCAGTTCTGTTTCCTTTCCTCTGAAATAAGAAAACTACTGTAATTGTTCAGTTTGTTTTATTTTTGAGGTAATTGTAAATAGAGTTACATGTCTATGATGACCTCAAAACCCGGAACTTCCTCCATACACACAGTGAAAACTTAAAATCCATACAATGAAATAGATTTTAATTTGTTGGAAAACCTCTCATGGTAAATACAAACTTTTGCTATGCATTTCTTCATCTGATTAGCTGCTTAAAATTTTACTGAAATTCTAGGGAAAATAGAAGAACTTTGTTCAAAAATTTGTATATTTACATGGAATTTCAGTGAAAATACTATTGTCTGGAAGGTTTCTGTTTGTTCATAAGTTGAAAATTCATCTGTGATATATCATGGATAGCAGATACTAAGAAAGAGTCCTTACAGTCAATGAGGAAAAGTGAGAATTTAGCCAGTGCCTTTGTGAACTGGTTTTAAATGCTTACCATGGCTAAAATGTGTTTATTTTCTCTAAATTTAAAGACTGCTGGGAAGAATTGAACTGGAATAAACTTAAACCATAGATAGCATTTTTCTTTCTTATTTAAGAACTATATTTAAGCTACAGGACAATTGTAATACTTCTAGAAATATAGATACTCTTCTAGAATATATGACAGAGTTAACCAAATCCTCTCTTCATCTGCATCCATGTTGCACTTCTCTCAGCCAGTTTATGTGGAGCAGAGGTTGGATTGCAGTGTGATTCCAGGTATTTAAAACTGGGTTGTGTCTGTCTGTCTGCTGCTCTGAGGATACTTAATTGTTTTTATTTTTTTTTAACAGCAGCACTGATTTGTTTTAATGCTCTTGATTTCTAAAATACCCCAACTTGCTCACAGTCAAGTTTGAAATAGGAGCATAAAAATAAATAAAAATAAGCAAAAATAAATTAAAAAATACCCTGAGTCTGGAGCTTTGGCTCTTGGACTTTTATGATATATTACTTTTATTCTAAATTTGTCAAACTTCAAGTTGAGCATCTTTTTAAAATTAAACCAGTAGGCTTCTTTACAGGAATGGAGGCAAATCATCCTGTTGGGGCAGAGGATGCAGTTCTCACTGGTTATGTTCTTTTAAGTGTGCTGTGCTTCTAAATTAGCAGTATTTTTTTTTTTCTTACAGGCACCAATACACAGCCAATAGCACAGCCAATGATATTCATACATTCATTGTTGGTTGTGCTGCAGTTAGCCTGAATCCTTGCATATAAATTCTATGTTAATACATCTGAGCTTTTGTACAATATCTCTCTTTAATTATCTTTTTGAAAGGATCTCTTCATCTTTCTAATGTGACCACAGGACAGGAACTTACCAGAACCTGAGAATAATGGCAGTGTTTCATCTCTTTGATTAACAATTCAAAACCTTCAATGACTGGTAAAAATGTTTAATCTGTGTCCAAGTTGTTACAGGTTTGAGGACACATTTATAAAACATGAGTTCGTTGAATCCCTATGAAGCTTCCAGAAACCCCTTTAGGTCAGATAAGGGTTTTCACCTCAGTGTCCTGGCTTAGTCTGTTAATTTTGTTTTAAACCAACTGGTCAGACTCCCAAGAACAGTTTTTTTCTTTTGTGCTGAGTATGACCTCAATGCTTCTCTTGCCTCCAGTCAGTAAAACAAAAAAATGGGAGAAATTTTGTGTTTGGAGAGTCTCTCAGGTCATTAAATCTAGATAACCCTTGTCTGGATACAGCAAGTTACAAATCTTGGCCAGAGGGCTTTAGAAACAGCTGTTGGATGTGTCTGATATCTCCCAACATTTGTGGTAATTTGTGGCTTTTTTAGCCAAGGCATCACTCCTTCCTTATCCCTATTCAGGGTCAAACTTCTTCCTTTGGTTTTGGAATCTGGTTCCAGGCTCGAAATTACAAAGCTTGTGGATTGTAGGCATAAGCTGCAAAAAACTCCCTGGTAAATGTGCAGTTACAGGCATTTGCAACATTCTAGGCCATTTCAGTTGTTATATTTGGAGTTGGGGCATCAATAATACATAGTTTCATTAAAAGACAATGTGCTTTAATGTCATTGCAGTGAGTTATTTTGGGTGGTTCAAGTGACCCCATTTGAAATACAACAGAGGAAACTATGCCCCTGTATATTCAGTTGCAGAGAGTTGGCACCACATATCTAGCTGGTTTTTTATAGACCTAAAAGTTTCATTATATCTATTCTAAATGCCAACATATGCATTCAGCATCCCAATAAAGCTCAACTGGAGCTGTAACATATGGGCCCTCTTTTAGTTCTGGCCCCCTGGAAAGCCAATACTAAATAAAAAGATCAAGTCCTCCTTTTCTCTGATATTTGTGTTCTTTTTTTCTTGAGATGATCTTGTTTGAAAACAGAAGGTTGGCACCTGAGAGAGGAAGCACGGGAGTGTGTGAAGCAGTGGGATGCCAGACAGGAGGGATCCTGCTCTCTCCTGTGCTTTACAGAGCACTTGCACATGCTGGAATATTGCTGGAATATTGCTCCTGCATGGGCTCTGAGCAGCCCTGGAAATTGCTGCTAACTCTGCCTGATGGGAGTTGCCTTTCCCTAAATAAATGGTTTCTGGTGTTCCTCTCTAGCTACGCTGGGAAAGACTGCCATACAAAATTGACAGCTCTGGTATAGTTGGCTGACCATTTATTAGTGCTCTACTCACTGAAGGGTTGCAGGGAAAGCTTGTTGTATACAGAAGATATTGCAGCAGCTGTTAAAAGATATCCCAGGATTCTTTTTTCATTTCCTGAAATCAGGAACAGATTTACAGTCAGTGTCTGTGTGTCTCTATCGTTCAGGGGCTTTATACCAGGCTTCTTTATATCGCTGGTGTGCTCAGTTTGCTGTGTACTTCAGAAGCTGGGTCACTGTGTTCTCCACAAGGGTAATGTTTTCATTATTTGAAAAGTTATACCTTGTTTTCTGCAGTAGGATTATTTCATAGTTCAGGATTGGGCAGTCCTGTGAGTTTGCCCAGGCTGGCCCATTTGTGGGACATGCCAGTGGAGGCCTGGCTGCTCTTCTGGTGGCAAAAGGGAAGGTGAAAGCAAATCAAACAGAAGTGAATCTGCAGCCTAGGTAAGCTTTAGGTCTGGACTGCTTTGCTGTTCTTTGATCTTCGCTACTATTGGTGAGCACTGTGGTATAATGAATAATCAGTTTCAAATGGAAACAAAAAACATGTAAGCAAAGGGAATTGACATTTCTGTCCAAAACCCACAAAAATAGGTTTTTAAAAATTCTAAAATTGAAATATTGAAAAATGAACTACTTAATCTAGAAAATTCTGAAATCAGCAATAACAACAACAGCAACAATAATAATAATAAGTAATTTAAAAAATTCTGCTAACGTGAACTGGAAAGAAATGTTTGGATTAAACTCAAAGGAGAACCTTTGCACAAAATCCTGAAACTTCTTTCTTCTAAAATAGTAATTGAGGAATACATTCAACTTATATATGCTGTAGTATTTCACTGAAGTAAATGAAGTTATGAAAGTTTGCAGCTGCTAAAGATTTGACCACTGCCGAGAAACAAGCAAAATAATTAACTGCATAATAGACAAGGAAAGACAATAATTCCTGGAAAACTTTACTACTACCAACAGCAAAATTTGTTGTCTTACTGAATCTCCAAATATTTTTGAGTTACCTTGAGGATTTTTTGTGGTTTCTTGGCATGACGATGATGCCCCAGGCAGTGGCAGAGCTGAAGACTTGATATCTGTCTCTAGAGCCTCGTTCACTCAGTTCCCAGAACGGAACTTCCCCAAGGATTGAAGTCTCCTAGGACTCTCCTGCAGTTCATTATGCAAAGTGTTGCTGTGACACCTTTCAGGCAGATGGAAAAATGAACTCTCTTAGGGACTTCTTTACAATTGGTCATAAATTCTAATGAGATGAAGATCCAGGTTTGACGTACATTAAATTTAGGCTTCACTTGGTAGATACATACATAAGAGTGTAATGGTGCTGAGCAGAAATACGGGTCTTTACCATGTTGATGCAATTATAAACTGAGAAAATGAGCCAAAGATTTTATATAGATAATGTTGGTACAAGTTTGCCAATTACTTTGGGATAGAAATATGGATCTAGGAGGATGACACTGATGGATAACTCTGGATCTACCCATGTAGATAAGATATCCGACAGACTTGTGTCTGAGATAATGAATGTGTTGCAGCCATTTGCAGCTGATTGCAGAAATTTAATGAATGTGCATAAAAATCCTTAAATTTTGTTCAACTAGAATTTTGGGGAAGGGAGAAAGCACCTGAGGAAAGGCATGGGTACCTGTTCATCTGGGTCAGTAGTATTTTTAACAAGTATTAACATTATCAGACATGTCTGTTCTTTGCCTTCAGTTGTTGTGAGGGATTTTCAGAAAATACTGCTTATTTGTTTTTCTCTGCTTGGAATGGATTTATTTTGAAATATTTATTGTAACATTAGTTTTAGATGTTTTATCAACACTAGGCAATGAAAACAGACTGTATTTCAGTCTCACTTCTGATTCAGCAAAACTTCCAGTTCCTCTTGCTCGTGACTGTACAACCTGCGAGATCTGCATGGTGATATATAGAGACATAAACCCACCACTTCCAGCAGTGTTCAAATTGCCTATCTCATTTCTGCCAAGTGCAGGTCATATGCTTTTGAAGCCTTGCTATTTTATGTGCTGACTTCCAAGAGTGTCTTTCAGAAAGACTAATTTCAAAGCAAACAGGATGGAGTGATTGTCCCATCTAGAGGAGCTGCCTAAAAATAACTTTTCCCTTTCTGAGTAGGTAAGAGGAGACTTTTATTACAGGTGGAGGAGCAGTTTTATGTGCCATCTCTCATTTGTAGTCAGATTCATCCCAAAAATTTTTTGTTTGAGAGACCTGGAGTCAGAGTTAATTTTCTGTCCTACTTCTTGTCTCCTACCTTTGTGCAAAAAGGTGCCAGGGTGCTCTCCCAGCTCACGGGAGGAAACAAGAGGTCCAGGGTAACTGCAGGGTCCTCAGCCTGGAGCAAATTTGAGCTGGATTAAACCTGCTGGTGCAGACTAGATGTCTGGAAAGTTAAATTGGAATGATTTTGTGGAGTTAGGGCCCTAGTTACATGATTTTTTTCTGGGGCACATGAGAAGAATAAACCCCTCATTTTGTTGAAGGTAGAATGTGTGGGAAATAGGCTATTTTTAAAATGTGGAATCACTTTGAAACTGGTGGAGGAATTCCAGCAAAACCTGACCTATAGCCTGGCAGACTTTACAAATTGATATTGCTGTGCAGGTGGAGACAGTGGCAGATTTGTTGCTTACTGTGCTGGCTCTATTTTTAGCTTCTGACTGCTTGCAGGTTCTGTTTACAAATGTCAGGAAAATGCATTAGGATTATATGCTTTATTGTTGAGGTAATAAAATGTTGTCCAATTTAGCCAATAAAACAGCTAAAAGCAGGCTCCCACTGTCATGGCAGTGTGGCCTCACAGAGGTTTTAAGCTGCCTGCTCTGTTCTTTCCTCATTACTTGTTTCCCACCACTGTTCTGGCTCAATATGGAGATTAGGAATCTCTGGGGGTTTTTATTCCCATCTGGGAGTAGCTGAAAATGCACTTTGAGAAGAGGGAAGGTGAGGGATTAGCAAAAGCTCAGTGGCCTATCCATGCAGTGCCCTACTTCGCTCCTGGAGCCCAGCAATGATCCTGGAGGCAAAAGTACTGCTGATTATTCCTTTGCCCAGGGCTCTCAAATGCTTGGCTGCTAAGAAATACTTCCCTAAGAGTCCTTTCAGCTTCAGTGTCTGGAGCGGGAGCCAGCTGTTTTTAGTGGATGTGGTTGCTCTATTGTAACCTGCATTTGCTGATACCTTGTAATCCAATATTACAGCTGCTTTCACTGCCACAGAGCCTGGATCCATGGACAAACTGTTTAAGCTGGGATGACTTACTGGGGAGCTTTAGGACTGTACTTGCCAGCTAGAAGTATTAATGTGCTTAAGTCAGGGCTGAAGGTGCTTTAACATTGTTATTTGACTCAGAAGGAAAAAGAAAAGGAAATGGGGTGTTTATTCCATTAGAAAACCAGTATGCCAATAAGTAATAAAAAAATACATCTTTGCAGTGCGTAAAAGGTCTTTATTACCTTTATTATGGCCTTCTACCACTACAAGTTAGTGTTGTAGGGTGCCAGTCCTAGTCATATTCACTAATTAGCAAAAAGGTTTGAGCAGACGTACGACACTGTTAGTTAATACTTGTTTTTCATTACTGTTTTAGATAGTTCAGGACAGACAGATTGTGTGTTACTGCTGTGATAGAATACATAAAATAAAAATAGTTCTCATGCTAAATTCCCTGTGCTTTAAATACATCAAATATGTCCCCTCAAGCCTCCTTAAGGTGTGGCTATCTGTATGCAGTTCATCACCCAGAGAAATTACATATTCATTTTTAAAGGAACCATACGGTTAGTTTGTTTTAAGTCTGGATCTGAGTTGGGAAAGAGACTGGCAATTTAGTAAAAACTGAGGAGATAATTCCACTAGAGAGGTAAGCTAGAAATAGAAGTAGGAGTAAAAGTGTTGCTTTGAGCTGCATCATATGAAAGCAGCAATGACAGGAACATTGCAAGTTTGTGTGTACCTGTGAATGCCCATATTTTTTTTTTTGCAGCTTCTGCAGATTTTGAAATTATATGCTTCTAAGGAGGCAGACAATGTAAATTTGATAGGCAATATATTATTATGCAGTGAAGTGTTGAAATTTGCAGATCACTGGCAAGTCTGACCAAGAAATACAGCTTCTTTTTTTATCTAGGGAATGGAGTGTGGGAAATGATGGTTTAAAAATGACAGGAAGATATAAATCTACACTGTTTCAATATTCTTCAACTTTGAGAAATTTGGAGTCTGGAGAGGAACCTTGATGACTTTTCTTTGTGTTTTGGCTAACTGTAATGATAAAATCCAAATATTTGTGACATCTGGCTTGCTCGTGACCACACCTAGGTGTTAGATCCCTAACAAAAGGGTTATTTTTTCCAAGAATTTAGTTCCTGTCTATCCAGATAAGTGCCACAGACCTGCAGCTTGCTGTTACTGAAAAGAACAGTCAAATCATAGTGTCTGTTCTGCCAAGTTGCTCTAAGGAACACTGAGAATTAGATATTGTGTTCATCAGCCTAAGATTGTCAAAGTCATTGATGAGTCTGTTTTGTTTGGTTTATTTAGGGTTTTTTTTGTGCAAAAATGTGTCCTTCTTATTAAGTTAGAAGTTCATAAAAGTAAGTATATCAGTTCATAAAAGAGTAGTCAAATCAATCTCTTAGGCTTTATTTCAAACCCTCTTAATACTGGAGCTAGAGTTCAGTGGGTTTATTCAGGGAGCACAGGTGGTCCTTCAGATGGTCCTTCTACAAAACACAGCAAGAAGGGTGAAGCTGCTCAGTGCCTGAGAGCTTGGCTGGGATTGCTGTCAGCCTGGGAGCTGCAGTTTGATGAAGTCCCATCTCCAGGGGACCCCTCCTCCATGGCTGCCTGCTTCTTCCCTGGTGTTCCTCTGGGCTACTGAAGTATTTGTTCTGGCACAGGCTTTCCTAGAATTGGAAACTGAGGTGATGAAATTAGGATGTGAGGAGTAAAATTATAAAATTGGTGGTTTTTTCTAGGTATTAACTCATTTTTAGTCTTGTTCAGCTTTTAGAAGGTACCATGAGGTAAAAACCAGAGCTGGTCAAAAATATCAGTTTCCTACTGATATTTTTCCATTGGGAGCCACAGAAATGATGGGATCTGAAGCATTTCTTGGGGCTGCATGAGTTACCCTTGGGATTTTTGTCAAAAAGATGGCACTCAGGAAGTCTCGATGGGCTTGTGTAATTTTCTGTCATCCAGATCAGGTGGCCTGAAACTCCTGGCTGGAGCCAGGAGTACTTTGACATGTGTCAAGTTTTCTGAGAGTTTGATACTCTGATTTCAAAATGTTTTTGCTCAAATCTGCATCTAAAACACAGCTTGTTTCATAAACAGACTTTGTGAATGCTACTTGATCTCCCCCATTAGAGTTTTGGAAGAAATCTCTGGAGTGGCCTAACCATATCCTGCAGCACAAGGTCTTTATGTAGACATTTTTTAAGTGTCTACATTTTTGGTCAGGTTGTTCTAGTGGGAATTGGGTGAAGGTAAATCCATGTGTTAAAACTGGTTTTGTAGCTCTTGAACAAGAGAAGAAGAAAAAAATGCAAAGAAAATAAAAAGTGATTCTAAATAATATTTTCTTTCCTTCAGCTGTCTCCGTAATGAGATACAGTGCATCATCCTTTGGATTTGCTGTAAGTAGAGATACAATTGAAATATTCTCTACCATTTTTTTCTTTTCCATGGGATTTTTCTGAGCATGAAATACTGTGTTTTTTCTTATGGTAAATTCATGGAAAGTTGTGCGAAGTCAATAATGGATTAGAAAAAATATTGTTAAAGTCAAGCATTGGAAAGGATGGCAAAGATACTATAATTATACTTTTTCAATTTCTGCCTGTTAAGTCCTACCCTGGAGTTAATATCCATGCTTATACCTCATTGTTGATAGATATTACCCACCAGATACTGTTTTCTTATACAAAATCTCTCAATTAAAAATCAGTTTTGTTGTTGAACTTGGGCTAAATTCTGAAATTCCTTTCTGAACTTTGTGGGACTCTCTTCCCGTTGAAGTAGATGGTAAAGCTGCTATTGACTTTGGAATGACAGCTTTCCTCTTTAGTCCTTGCCATGACTTTCTGGATTAGTGGCAGAGCAAAAAATTCCTAACGACAAGGAGTGACTCATATCAAATAATTTATCTTTAGCTTTCAAGTTTGAAGGTTAGATTGACTCTGTAGGAAGTTTGACACAAGAGTGGAAGTTCTTACAGTGGGACAAGCCTGGTGTTCCGTGTTCCTGACACCACGTCTGCATTAATTGGGAATACAAACATGGCAATTTTGCTGATGATACAAAACAATACATTCATATAGGATGAAATCTGGATGGGATTTTGGAGAAAAAGTTAATATTTTCTTGGTTGGAAGCAAAAGCTATTGCAGGAAATTAGTGACTGCAGGAAAAAGGAATGCTTGACAGGCATTTTTCTACACTTTCTTCTTTACAGTCCTTGCATTAGAATCATATTAGTATTGTAACTCTTGGAGTGCTACACTGGCAGATTGTGATGTTTGTTTTTTCTTAACTTCTTCGCAGGTGATAGATTAAAAATTCAAAATTTTTTAATCCCTTGATTAACTTTCTGAGCTCTGAAGTGTATCATTGTGCAATAAACCACGGCAAAAATGTGAAGATCAATTCAATAAACGTAAAGCCTTCTTTCATTAAAGTGATTTATTTGGAGCTGCTCTGTGCCTGTGCAGCAGGATGGTAAATGCATTGCTCTTAGTGCAGGGCACACTTAATGGCCCACACAACAATTGACTCTGTATCTCTTTCAGTTTGATGCCACCCTGGATGTTTTGTCATCAGCGATAGTTTTGTGGCGTTACAGCAACGCAGCCGCTGTGCACTCTGCACACAGGGAGTACATGTGAGTACACCTAATTACTTCTGCCTGTGGTAGGGGCCTGCAGAGCTTTGGTTGTCAAGCTGTGAGGCTACAGATTCCAGAGCTTTGACAAAAACCATTTTGTTGTGTCAGCAAGTATTCTTTCCTTCTGCCAGCTTACTGTTTGCTCCCAAACGCGCAACCTCTCCTTAGGCAAACCTCCCTGTGATTGTGACTTTCAGTTTCTTTTTAGCCAACATAGCAATGGTTAGGCCTTTGCAATTTGTTTTCCCTTGCAGCACCTGTATCAAATGAAGTGCATTTGTGACCTGGAACAGATTTGTAAATCTTTCATTTTGCATCTTACTGCATTATTCTTACCAGAGTATGTTTTTTGAAATTAATTGCTTGTATTATATTTGTACTTCCCTTAGCAAGTTTGAACATGAATACATTTTACTTTTTTTTATAAATAAGAGTATAGCAGTGCTTGCATGCCTTCTTTGTGCTTACTTTGCAAGCAATTTCTTTTTTCATATTTAATGCTTGCTGTATATATCCTATGGGAAAAAAAAAGTTTTTTCATATGCAGTGTAGTATTGATCACAGTGGGAATTGTGTTCTGCATCATTGTGCAGCATTTCTATGGGTGATTCATGTGGTAGCTGAGAAGATCAGGAGGACATTGACTCAAGAATTTTTCCAACTAGCGCATAAAGAAGATTTTAACCTCCTACACAAATTTTGGGTGCATCTAGGTGGAGATGTACAGTACATTTGCCTGTTTTCAGTTCTTCTCTGTACTGCTGGCCACTGCTGGCAGCATCCTGTCTGGCTGGAAAATCGTTCAACTGTCCCCTGGAATGGGCTGCAATTTTACAATAAAGGGGGATAAGGTAGGTTTTGTTCTGAAACACCTCTGATGATGTCCCTTTAATAAAGAGCAGCTTGATGAAACTGAATATTGCATAACTGGTAGGATAAAAAAAAACCCACAGAAAACCAACAAAAAAGTTGTGACAAAAAGCCACACTGGAGGGTCTCAATCTTGTCTTCACAATCTATTTCTAAAAGCTAAGAAAAAGTAAGCAGTATTTTTACATGCATTAACTCAGGCTCATGCAACAGCTTGCCAGGGCTGTGAGTTCCTTTCTGGCAGGGCTCCATACAGAACAGTTTGGAATAAAAGGCCATAAAAGACTGATGTGGCATTGATTCATAAAAATGAATTCAGAAATATGTGATTAAAATTAGTCTTCATGCACAGATTTGGAGATTTTAACAGACATTTCTTTAGTATCTTGCTTTTGTGGGTGTCCACAGAGATTCCTGTCAACATTCGATTAACATATTCTTGAAATCTCCTTCTGTTGGGCTTTATCAAGTGAACCCTGTAAAGTATTTAAAAGAGAAAATAAATCCCAATACAAAAGAAGAATAAACATATCCCTGTGGCTAAGCCAGTAAAGTGAAAAGAGTAAACATATTTTCCTGGTTTTTATGCTCATTTTTAGTTTGCTTTCATATAATCCCTCTGCTTTACATAAGGCTAAATTAAGTCAGTGAATTACTTGCCATGCCCATTAGTTGAAGAAAGCTAAGGTTACATGATGAGTTCAGTATCAAGTGAAAGAATGTTCCCATATGCTGGGAATATGAATCACCAGATAGTCAGCCTGGTTATCCCTCTGTTTCCAGAGCTGACAGGAGAATCACCCCAGTACTGACAGCAAAGAGATGGTGAAATGGTTGTGCTGCTTAAGGCAATTCCTACTGTGTCAGATTTTTGAGGGAGGCACATTTCTAATTTCCTGTTGTGTTTAATCAATCTCTTGCTTGAAAGACTGCATATAATTATTTTTCCTCCTCAACGCTGGGGAAATGTTGCAATGACGCCTGCTGGCTGCTTGCTCAGCTTATGAATAATCTTTGTATCATATCTGCTTATAGCTACACCTGGTCTGTCACAATCCCTCTTTTCCGTGTGCTTCCTCCCTCAGACTCCTGGACAGTCTGGTGCAGATTTGTGTGGGTGCTTAGGTTGTGCTGTGTGTTATTCCTGTTTCAGTGTGCTTGGCCATATTCTGCCTCAGTGCAGGGGCCTATTTACCAGAATAAGGTGTGCCAGAGTGGCTTCAGTTTAGTTCTTTATTTATAGGTCTGTCTTTTATTGATTTAAATATTACATTTGTCTGTGTATCCTAACATACCTGAAAAAATCCTTAGCTCCTTGGCAAAAGCCAAGCGGAATTGCCAATTAATTATGTTTTGCAAATTTATAAAACTTCCTGTTTCATAAACTTGACAGCAAGAATTTGGTCCAAAGTCTATTAAAATCAGTGTAAAGCCTCTCATGGAAAGGCAGCGTTAGATTCAGTCCTAACTCTTGGACATTATTGAGAGAGAACCTAAAGATAGACTGAAAAACACACCTCCAGGAAAAGGCACAGAGAATACAGCCTGACTCATGATGTGCTATGAATTAAATACTGAGAATAAAATGCTAAGATGTAAAAGAAATGCGTAGTCTTACTTCAGATGTAGCCATATGGCAGTTGGAGCTGCAGCATTTTATGGGCTGGCACTCCTAAGAGTACAGAAGTGCTTGCTGTGCCAAGTTCTGCTAAGAGGAACCAATGCATCTCCATTTGACTTCAGGGGAATTGGAGTGCTGAAACCATCATGCAAATGTGTCCTGCTGAGTTTAACTCCGTTCAGTGCCTTTCATTTTTATTAGATCGTTTGATTTCTCTTGTTTACTGGGGTGAGACGAGAAGGTACTTTTTCAATGTTCATCCCTTCAGTTCATTCCTTCCCTCCAGGATGTCATCCACAACACACAGCTCAGAAGAGGCTGAACCCCTGGCAGTGGCACCAGTCCTGTAACCATTTGTTTATTCTCCAGATTCAGCCATTTCAAATCTCTTTGCTTTGACTGGGAGGATTGATGAAAAAACTGCTTGTGCTCCAGAGTCCTTTACTGTCACTTCTAGGGCTCTGTCACCCTTCCTGATGCTGCTCAGACTGCTCCTGGCTGTATCATTGGTGCCCACACGAAATAAAAGTTGTGGCTAAACCATTCACCAAGATCAGGAATTAAACTACTGCAAGATTGTGGGCCCTGAGATACTGCTTAACTCTGGCTCATTAATGAAAGAGTATGTGGGAGTGGGATGAATATTTGATGTTTTTTAGAAGAGTCCTTGGAAGAATTGTAAGTCTCGAGGCAATGCAAGAATTGGGAAGGACTACAGATATGCGGGAAGAGAGTCAGAGTACATGCATAGTTCATGAGTACTTGATTTCCTCAGTGTGATCTCCTAGGTTGTAAATTAACATGCAGGAAATGTAGAGGTGCAGAACAAGTCATCAAAAAAGCAATGATCAAGGAACTAAGGAAATACAAGAGTGCTGAAATAACTGGAGCAATAATTTTGAATCTCCACTAAAGATGAAAAAACTGAAATAAAATTTTTGCAATACCTTATTTTTTCTTCCTAAGAGGAAAAACTGAGAGGAAGAAATGTACTCTGATGCAGCTGATAAACCTGAGATGGTTAAATATAGCAGGCCCACTGCCTGTGTGCTTTGGGCCAGGTGCAGCTTGGTGGTGAGAGTTTTGTGCAGTGCTGTGCTGCAGAAAGGCTGGAGGTGGCAGACACCCCTGCAGGTCATCAGTCCAACCCCCTGCTCAAAGCACAGGCCATTAGAGCAGATTGGCAGGGCTGAACCCAATCTTCTGTTTTGTGATTTGAACATTCACTGAGGCAAAAAGATGCAAAAAGAAATGTCAGTGATCCCCCTGGCTCATCTCCATAACCAGTTTACAAATATCTTGAATATTCTGTCCTTTAGTAAATCTTTAGCAGCTTAGTAGCTCGTTGGGTTGGGGAAGCATATCTAAATCTGTTGAAGGAAGAAATTTATTGAAACTGGTTTGGCAACAGTGGTGGTTCACATGCTTAAATAAACTCAGTAAATAGCTGTAGTAGTAATTTCCTAATAGAAGACTGGAAAAATAGCTCATGAGATACTGAACTCGTCACTGACTACACAGCCAAGGGGCAGCTCTTAGCTTCTGTTAAATTCAGGAATGAAGGACTTGGGTTGGAGTGCAAGAGCTCTGTCTGAGGAGAAAGTGAGAAATACCACCCAAAAAGGAAGGATCGGAAAAACAGAATAACAAACTGCATGTACACAGCCTGTGGGAAAGCTTTAGAAAAAGAGAGCTTTTTCAGTACAGTTGGTTGGAAAGATCTTGCTTTTCTGTACAATGAAGTACAGGACTGAGTAATTGCCTATGCCTGTGCGATCCATGACTTCTGGGATTTTTTGGCTACTGGGTTCTTTATTGCCAAAATTAACTCTGTACACCATATTTAAAACAGTGATTCTTGACAGTTGCAGCTGGTGTTTGTTATATATTATTTTGTTGATGGTATCAAGTTAAATTCTGTGTTTCCCAGGAACCAGTCTGTCAACATCTTTCTTAACCCAGTGCCAGAGTAAATAGGAAACCCGACTCATAATGAACATCCTGGATTATGACAAGAGCAGAAACCACACATTTCTTACATTTCTTTCACTGTTTTGATGTTGTGGTTTTGTTTGTTTGTTTGTTTGTGTTTTTTAATTACCTATTTCAGACTCTGGCTATTCATTCCTTAATTATGTAATAAGAAAATTAAATTGTATCATCGACTAATCATTTTAAAATTTTGTGGTGCTCTATGTTGCCATGACATAATACAGAATGGATGCAGATATGTCCTTTTTTTCATATACTGGTGAAACTGTTGTCTGAAACATGGGCAGTAATATTAAAATTTCAGGAATTTGATAGAGTCTACAATGTGGCAGACATGGGTGCAGATATTTGTCATGCCTTCACCTGTTTCTGAGAAATCTTTTTGCCAGAAGAAAAGAGTCATTTTGCATTTAGACGTTACCTAAATGCTTTGCTACATGCCTGTAACTTGACTTTCATATCTGCACCTCAGCTGTGGCCGTGGATTTGGTACCTTCAGGATGCTGAACCCATTGACCACGTGAAAAATGCTTGTCTTGGGGATTTGCTTCCTTATAGGTTCCTAAATTATGGGGTGGACGAACCGGTGTTCTCACCAGTTTTGACATTCTGAAGAACACAATTGTAAGAGCTTAATCCAAGAATTTCTAATTTAGCTTCAGCTAAATCTCTAAGAAAGATATTTAACTGGTCCTCATCAGACATGACATGAGAAATCACATTAAAAGATGGCATGTGAGACCCTAAGACAGAGTGAGCCTCTCCTTCCAAAGTAATTGTAACCCTTTTTCTCTCTTGCTCCTGTTCAGGTGACACCACTTGGGAATATTAGCCCTGGCATTTGGTCATGGGGAGCCTTGCAGAAGTTATACTGAATATATGTGCATTACAATGAGGCATATGGGGAATATGGATTGTGACGTATCCTACTTTTGCACTCAAAGCTTGAAAGAGTTAGAAGCCACCTTTTACAACTGTCATGCTGCAAAGTTAGGTCTGGCTCTTGTCTCTTCCTCTGATTCAAAAAGAAAGCATTTTGATCTGTATGGTTTCTGAGCACATTCTCTCTTCCTTCATAGAATTAAATAAAACCACCCAAATTTTCAGTATTTCTATTGTATTTAAATTTTCATGTGGGGATTGGCTTTGCTGTACTGGTTAACCCAGCAAAATGAGCACTGTCTATTTAGGCAGTGTTGAATGAAAATAATCCTCTGGGTTCAGTCCCAACATATCAGTCACATTGAAAAAAATGTGGATAATTTTATCTGTACCATACATACGAAAGAGACTCGAAGCACAGATGGCAAAATCCACACCTACCCACAGTTCAGGGCAAACCTCTGTGGCTGGAGGCAAAGCTCTTTTGTGATGAGTGAATGGAATACCTAAGTGATCTGGAAAAATGTCAAATGCATGGAGCTGCAAACAGCTCAGAACCTACCTCTGCAGCTCACGTGTGGTTCTCATCTACCAGGAGTTCAGCCTCACACCACACTTGCATGTCTCTCCCACAGAATGAGGCACAGTGAAGGGTTTTCAAAGGGAATGCTCACCTGTGCTTGGATATCTGATTTATAGGAGGAGAAGTATCGTTTCTTCTTAACCACACCAAAAATTTCTAAACCATTCTTTCTTCTGAAATATTTGGCCAGAATTCTACATGCAGATACAGTGCTAGATTCAGATTTCAGAGGTGCTTCATTAGGCTGATTTAATAAACATTATAATTTCTCCATAAATTCATTATCCCATATTCAAACAAAAGTAAATCAATCACAAACTTTGCTCTTACCCAGGCAGAAATGCATGTATGCCTACAGTTATGCATGCACATATGAAAAATCATTGCACACACAAGTTATATTAAATATGAAATAGAAAATGTATATATTTATATATTCTAAAATCTGTTTCAAAAACTGTGGCATCTGTGGACTTGGCAATGATTTTACTGGAACTAGATCTGAAATCTATGAAAGCCTTTCCTTTTACTTGACTGGTAGTTGATTAAGCAGTATTTGTGTGTATTGCCTAGTATTTACACATAGGCCTATGTATGTAAAATCAGGGATATGATGTTTTCTGTGCTGGAATTTGAGGATCACCATAAAAATTAATATTACAGAAGTTCTCAAAAGGCTTTAATTTCCAGGTTCAGAGGAATGGCAGAGTCTCTGATCATCTGCTGCAAGTGGAGGAGCAGTGCTGAAGCCAGGAGGGTGGTTGTAAGGCAGGTGTACTCCAAGTGCAGCTGCACAGTCTGTGCAGACCTAGGGACTAGAAAATAGGTCACGAGAGTTTTCAAACTCCCCCAGTTGTAGAAATGTCTGCTAGCTTTTTCTGGCAGATATTCTGTACCTGGAGTATCAAATTATTTATGGAACTGTCACCCCAGTTCAGCTGCATGATATTAAAGTATGTAAATACCCTGTTCTGCAGCAGCTAGTTGAAATCCTTAGGGATAATAAAAGTTTTAGAAAACCTGTAACACTTTCAGCATGAAATGGTTCTGTAGCAGAGCTGATCTGAGTCTCCGTCATAAAGAGCATTTCCCCTCCATGTCTTTTAAGAAGTTAGACCGTGTGATATCACAACACACTTTTCTAACATAATAATTGAAAAATTGACTTTCAGTGGTGATTTCGACTATTACTTGAATTCTCTTTATTCTGTAACCTAGTTTGGGCTTATGTTTTTTTATGGTGAGAAAACAGGAGTAGCTGTAATGATGCGGATCTGGATCCTGGCAGTTGGGGGTGGATTATGGAACATGTGTGATGAACAGCAAGCCCACTTCGTTCCTTTTAAAGTGCGTCTTAAATTGACTCTATCCCTCCTCACCCAGCACCAGGCAGGTGTAAATACTCTGAACAGCTGTGATTCTGTACAGTTTGGTGTCCAAAACCTCTTCAGGAACTATACCTGGTAAGAAATAAGCTACACCAACAGCTAACATAGTTGCCTAATTGGACACAAGGAAGCTTTAGATTAGCAGCAGAGCATGACAAATAAGCAGGGATCTCAAGCCTGAGGCTGACATTGCATCTTTTGCCTGTGTATCACCATAATATGTCACAGTGGCTAGTTCTTCTTAGAGAAAGTCTTTTAATGAGTTTAAGAGGCAGATGTTACAGTCTTCAGAGTTTTGGATGTCACCCTGATGAAAAGTGTGACTACAATGGTCTCAGCAATATTGCAGAATGGCAACAAATGTTAGTGAACAGCTGCATTGTAATTTTGATGCCTCTATTTAAAGTGAAGAGCAGCAGACCTGTGGCACAGTGTGCTGTGTACTGGACAGGCCCTTCCTGCCACAGAGGTACAGTACCCAAAATAGAGATGAAGCTGTCAGCTGCCCCTGCTGTGTCTGGGCTGTGTGCAGGGGTGGTGTTCCTGTGCTGGCAGACATCTCGAGCATAGCTGTTTAGGGCTTCCCTCTGCTTCCTTACACACCCTTCTTTCATGGCAGGAGTGGTCCTTGCTCAATTCCTCCTATTCCTCACTTGTGTAACAGCAGATTAGGGTGTGTGGAAAGCAAACCGAGGCTGCTGTGGAGCTGCAAGGAGGAGAAGAGCTGTGGGTTTTGGAAGAACATGGATTGGAGTTGAGATGAAGGGAAGAGAAAGCAGAGGCCCACACCTGTAACATCCCCAGCCACCCCTTGGCACCCTAAACAACTGAAAACCAGAGCACTTTCAGCCTGTTCTCTGGAACATTCTCTCACTTTTCCCCTCTCCATGTCCTATGCCCACTAATCTAGTTCTGAGTCCTGTTGCATTTTCCCTACCATGCCTCTCTTCATCTCCATCAGCCAAATCCCACTGGTTTGCCACCAGAAAATCATTTGTTGGTGACCAAAAATTGAACCTTTTCCTCCCAAAGTCCCATCTTTTGGATTCCAACATTCAATTTTGCCTATGCTTGAGACATCCTGTGTGGTGGCCAGTGAACATACATCACCAGGGACAGAGAGTTTTCTGTAAGACAAGTCCCTAGTACCACAAGAACCACTTTACATTAGGGTGCCCAGAAAGGCTTCTCCCAGGATGAATTGTTCTGTTATGTTAATCTATCCCAGTTTGGATTCCCCGGTTGGCTGTCAGCCTCTACCTCTCGTCACTCCCCCGGAGCTTCTCCATTGGTCCCCATTCCCTGGTCCCGCCTTTTCCCCACCCCCAGATAAAACTGTGAGTTTTGGGATCACGTCGGTATTTGCCTCTGCACCCTTCGACAGTGTGGCCGCAATAAATGCTCCTGCCAGGACGCACCCAAATGCCCTTCTGGACTCTTTGGTATTGACTGTGACACTGAACCCACCCGTGCGTCTGTGGGGGCACACGGGACCCCACGGAGCCGGGCAGGGACAGGGTTAATCCTGGGCTGGCTGTAACTGGCATTTTACACCTGGCTACTGTAAGTAGGCTGTAAGAGCTGCCACAGCACCAGTGTTCAACAAAAGCAGGCCTAGCTTTGTTTAAACAGGCTGACAGCCTCTCATGTAGAAGAAATGTGGTGCAGGTTGTTGCAAGTTCCAAGTTATTAATGAAGGAGCAGTCACAGTACATAATTTGTATTTGGTTTTGGGAAGAAAGAATGAAAACAAGAGTATCAGCAAGATAAAGAGATAGTAAAGGGTTCCAGTCATGTGGTTAAACATAGAAGACAATTGAGAAAAATGTACAGATACAGAATTAGAAAGCGAATGAATACTTTATGCTCAAAAATATTTTTTAAATTTCAGACAGCAAAACCTCCTGGGCAATTCCATGTTTTACCATGTGACTTCCCCTGAATGATTCCATACATGATATTCACTCTGTCAGCCACTAATACTAAAATCCCTTCTAATCATAGGGAAACAGGATTTAGCACTTTTACAGTTTTTATTAAAATATTACTTTTAGAATTTTTTTTTCTTACTTAAACTCTAGAGGTTTTATTGGTGGGTTTACTCAGAGATTAAATTTGGTATTCATCATAAAACTGATTTTCTCAGCTTTGCTGAAGAAGCTCACACTACTCCTGGGTTTAGACCTCATATTGCTCTTATTGGCCTGCGGCTCATTTTAATGTGGAGTTACAGTTCCTTGCAAAGTAATATTTTTCACCACTTCAGTGGTGAAAGCAGCCTGCAGAGATTTTAACATTTCCTTTTCTGTGGGCTATTAGGAGTCATTAGTGCTGAAAGATCTTGACAGAGCCTGCAGAGTTAAAGATTTTGTGGATAAAAATTAACAGGGTCACAGGATAATGCAGGTTGGAAGGGCCTCAGGAGGTCTCTGGCACAGGCTCTTGCTCAGAGCACAGTGAGCTGTGAGATCAGAGTAGGTTACTCAGAACTTCACCCAGGCAGGTCTTGAAAACTTCCAAGGATGGAGACTGCACAGCGCCTCTGGGTAACTGTTCCACTATTAATCCATGGTGGAAATCTCATTTCTCTTAGGAAAATATAACATGGTAAGATTCTTAGCAATCAAGGAAATGTAGATTTAAAATAGAGTAAACCAGCTCTTGTAGGGTAACCAGAGTATATGTAGAGATTAGAAGTATTGTCTTTTATTTACAGCATTGTGTCTGCCAGAGAATTGGATGAGGAGCTGAATCTTGTTTAGATGGCACCTTTGCAAATGTGAGAATAGAGTTTCTATCTCAAGAATATTAATACAAATGCTAGTGATTCACACAATGATTTTTTTCCAGTTCTTTTTGTCATGTTTATCTCTGTGGCTCAGCTGAAATGATCAAAATGTTTTCCATGAATAAGGTAAGTAATCTTGATACCAGAAAGGAAGTTTTTACAGTGAGAACAAGCAATCACTGGAACAAGCTTCCTAGAGAGGTGGCAGAGCCCTCATTGTGGGAAGTTTTCAAGATGCTGTTGGACAGGGTGCTAGAGAATCTCATCTAGGCTCCCTTTCCCGTGAAATGTTAGACCAGATGTTCTTTCTGTCCCTTCCACCCTGGGCTCTTCTGTTCTGTGAGCCTCTTTACTTTGGTAAAAGTAATGAACTCCCCCTGCCCCCCCTAAACAACCCATATAATCAAAAAAGGTCAACTAATCTGGGATACTGCAATGAATGAAACTAGTGGAAGAATAATGCAGTATTTGGCAAGAAAGTTAGGTTTTTTATATTGCATTTTAGTTGTATCATATGTTAACAAAATTGGGAAGTAATTAGACTGCTACTGACAAACTTGTTTTATTACATGTGGTACCATCACATTTCAGGGATTATTTTAATGAACTTCAAGTGTGGTGGTAAAATAGTTTCCAGGATTTAACAAACTACCAAGTGCATGAGACCCTTTTCCCTCCCCACTGCCTCAAAACAACTCTGTGAGCTGCTAGGAGAAAGTTAACGCGTCTTTGCAGATTGTATTCATATGCATCACTAATTTTTTCTGAATCCTTAATTCTGTTGCACCACCTTTGCTGCACAAGAGCAGATTGACTTGAGAGGAGTAATTACCAAGGGCTTAATTGCAAACCCTCGTTGGTACTGTGTTGCTGGAAAGATTTGCCAGAAAGAGATTGGGTTCATAATTAAGAAGGGAAAGCTCTTGCATTGGCTATTTCATAGCAGTCAGTTGGTATGAGAAAAACTCTGTTTCCAGTCACCTTTGTGTATCTTATCCCAGATCTCTTTTGAGGTGGTTTATAGCAGAGCTTGTTACTCAACATATATTTGTAATTTCATTACTATTATCTGTTTATTTTTATAACATGTTACCAAACAAGTAGTTGAAAATCTAAACCTGCAGTCTTACATCAGTGTGACTGCTGTTTACCTGGAGGAGCAGCCCCTTTATCTGAAAGGGGTCAACTCATGTGAAGGGTGTTTAATGTGGCAAAACCATGCTAAAGGTAACATTACTTTATTATGTTGGAGATTAATCACCACAGAAATCTGAGTGAGATTAATCTCTAATTCTCTGTTGGCAATATTACAGAATTTTAGTCTTATCACTACCTGTAGGAAATTATAACAAATAATTGCAAACTATAAGATAGAATTGAGGCTATTTCCATGAATTAGGAGGCTGTTCTCCTGCACCTGCTAAAGGCAAATGAATTGGATCTTTGGACTTATTCTCCTTAGCTAATTAATTTTGTGATTAAATGAGGAAAAAAGTGGAACTTAACTAATAACAGCTTGAAAATTGACAGTTTGTGGAGATGGAATCCCCTGAATCTCAGTGCTTTTCATATCTACCTGCTTAAAAGCCACTGACTTATGCCAAGTAACAAATTTTTGATTAAGAGAAAGAGTATCGGGTGCTTACAGTGATAGATTTCCTTCTCTGGTTTCCTCATGAGTTGTGAGAACTTGTCATCAAAATGAAGAATTATGTCTACTAGAGCTCCATACAGGGAATAGGTGATGGAAGAGGTGAGGTGGCAGCTGTGTGTTGTGTAATGCAGTTACACTGGTCTGCTTCTGATGGGCGTGAGTGCAAATATCCAGGGCTGCTGTAATACAAAATGGGTATTTATAGGGCTGTATAAATATAAATGGATTGTATGTGGGTTGTAACACTGCTTTCAAGAGAATATCTTTTGAAAGTTGTCAGGATGTAGCACTCCCGGAATCAAGCTTTAGTTTTTAGGGTTTATGCAGGTGTCTGAATTCCACTAGAAGTGAACTAGCAGTG
The DNA here is from genome assembly GCF_009650955.1 of Corvus moneduloides. Classification (NCBI taxonomy): domain Eukaryota; kingdom Metazoa; phylum Chordata; class Aves; order Passeriformes; family Corvidae; genus Corvus; species Corvus moneduloides. The sequence goes on along the minus strand of NC_045482.1, from coordinate 32,959,290 downwards.
ACTGAAGCTCCAAAGCTGTATAAAGTCTTTGATGGTTTTGAGAGTCTAAATAATTTCACTCTCAATGCCTGAGGCCTCAGTACAACCAATTTAACAGTTTTTCATCTGTGGCAAAATAATACTGGAAATTTGACAATACTGATGAGATCATTTCTAATACAATGAATTACACTTTGTATTGTCTTCTGGATTTTCACATACAAATGTTGCATCAAAAACATATCAAGGAGTATCTTGGGTGGATCATGATCAGCTACCAACACCTACAGCAAACTAAATAAGACTGGGTGGTTTCACTGTTAAATATGTAATATTAAATTCTCTTGTAGTTTTAATTACTCTTGCCATTGCTCTAAGAAAAACATCCGACTTTGGAAGTTGGAGCTGTAGTTGAGTTAAAAGTTGGTTGTTGCCTGAATATCAGAGACATGTCCTCACCTTGTCCTTTCTGAATTAGTCTATTATTCTTCAAACTGTACAGCATTCTGAAAGATTCCAGAAAGCTTATTCTTTCTGAAAACCAAATAAAGCTTTTCCATTATGTTTTAAAATGTTTTGACTAAATTTTCTCTCTTCCTCTTTCTTTTTAGAAGCAATATATTACATGGGACTGGAGGAGATTCCAGATTCATGCATTCTTCATTAAAGCATTTCTATTACCTGTCAAACCTGTAGCAATCAATTATTATTTTGTTTTATAGGTCAATTATAACTATAATGATTTAGTAGCTACTGAGTGGGAACCTCTGACACTAAATCAGGTAGAAATGGCTGTAAAATAAGGAAATGATCTTCAAAAGGTGCTGCAGGTGTGAGTCAAGGGTTAGGACAAGGCTATCAGGGCTGTCTTTAAATTCCTCTCTATGTTATCAGTCAACCCTCACTTCTGTGTAACTCCTCTTTCACCAGTTTTTGTGGGTACTTCTGAGTTGATTTAAATCTGTTTAGAAATGGGAGTTGTCTCATCTAATTTAATCGAATGTTATTAATGAAATTGCATTTGCCAACCACCTTGGCACTAACACCCTTCGTGTGCAGTTGGAAACACTCTCTAGTTACACAGCAGTGATTGTTAGCAGATGGAAGTGAGCTGGCTTGTATTAACATTTTTGTGGTCTAGTACAGTGAAAGTAGAGCATGCTTACAACAACCAATAACAACTTGTTTATTATGTACTACGGTTACTCAGATTAATTTTTGGATGTTTCTTATTTTTTACATTTGCAGTTGAATTTTGCATGATTTGCAGTCTAGTTAGAAGTTATTTCTTTCTAGCAAATGAGATTAAAAGAAGACACTGTGCAGTGTTGTGTTCTAGCAGTTTTGCAGATAAATCAATACACTTAAGAAGACAAAAACCATGTATTTTTTTGCTTAAAGTACTATACTCATGAATTTTGCATGTCTGTGGATTCCAAAAGCCAGCATATAAAGGAGAAGCTAGGGTTGCTAAATATGACTACTGAATGCTGATTTAAACCTCAGACTGCATTTCTGTCTGCTATTAATACCCTTGACACTGTTGTTATCATCTTCTTTTTCTTCTATCTTCTTTAGTTATTTCTGGGTAAGTAGGTGGATGGGAATTCTTTTGCTACAGTAAAACTGAGCTGGAGGATGAGAGAAACAGAAGATTGCTGAAGTTGTTGCATATCAGCTGGCAAATATGCAAAGTATTTGCTGTTAGACTTGGGTGGTTGGCAAGTTTACAGAGATAACCCCAAACTCTCTGACTTCTCTGGGAACAAAATCCAGCCAATGGTCAGGGCATTCCCCTTAAGGAGTGTTTGCCTGTCTTCCTCAGAAGTGTGCAGGGAATAAAATGTGTGCTAAGGGAAGGGGATGATGCATTCAACAGGCATCCAGTGGTACATATTGCCACGAGGAAATGTGATCCATAGTTTCCAGCTCACATATTTGTGGCTGTGTTGGTTTAAGCCTGTTGGGGATGATAGAAAAGCTTGTCTTTCAGAATTGCTTTCAGAATAAATGTCAGCATATCCTGGCAGGAAGTTTATGTACCTTATGTCAAGCTATCACTGGCTCAGCAAGTGGCCTTAGTCAAGTCCACCAACTTTTGTGGACCAGTTCCCAAATTATGTCATGCCTGGCTGGGGAGGAAGCAGTAGTTTCAGGTTCTGTTATGCTACTGACCACATTTACCAAACATCTCTCCTGGTTTGGTAAAGAGAATAAAGCTCCCTTGGTTATTTCTAATGGGAGATCCTAGCAAAACAAACAAACAAACAAACAGAGACAGATCTCTAGAGGACTCTGTGATAAATCATCAGGACAGAAGTGGCAGGTCTTTCTCTCTGAAACATCACAGAGAAAGGAACATCATCTGGTATTCCCTGTCTTCTCATGCATAATCCAGGTTTTAAGAATGGGAGAAGAACTGGATGTTTAATTCTGTTCTTTAATTTAAGCCTCTATCTTTAGCTCCTCAAGACTTTTTTTTATTATTAATATTGCTATCCTCTGTTACCCTGGAAGAGTTGGCAACTTCAAATATATTCTTAACATTTCTTTGTATTTTTCTCTATTTTTTCCCCAGGGCTTGTGTTATCTTGGGTGTCATATTCCTCCTGTCATCTATATGTATTGTGATCAAAGCCATCCACGATCTTGCGAAGAGGGTGCTTCCAGAAGTGGTAAGGTGATTCCTGTTCTTTTAAATGTTCTCTTTATTCCTTGCCCTGCCAGTGGGACTGAGAAATGCCAGTGTCTCCTTTCAACAGCCCCACTGAACTCTGTGAAGCTCTAGCAGGTGCATTTCCTGCCTGGATGCCCATACTGGCCCTGGTCTTTCAGCAGTACTTTTTACTTATGTGGCAGAGTCTAGTCTACTTCTGGAGTTTACTTATGGGTTTTTATAGTCTCGACCCCAAATCTCTCTCAGCATAACCACGTAAAGCTTCTACACAGGACTGTGGGAGTTCATTTAGAGGGAGGAGGCCTCTCTGGGCTTAATGACTGTACTAGAACTTTATGAGATGAATGTTTCCACAGTTTACTTCTCCAATGGCTTCAGTATTTTATTTTCAGTGTGGAAAAAAAGTATTTTTGGATTATATTTTAATGTCTTCCAGCTCTTGCCTCCAACTCCAGAGCCATGTACGTGTAGCAGGGATGAACCAGGTGAGGGGAGCATGCTGGGTGAAAGAACTGGCTTTTAGACTGACTCACCATGGAGCATCCCAAAGGGCTTTTCTTCTGCTCTCTGCGTTCTTTTGGCTGTGAAAGCAGCCCCTACCTGGCCTGTAGAGCAGCTCTCCCCAGTGGCCTTTCAGCTCTGCTCTGTCCTGTCCTGCTTGCTTCCTTTCAGTACTGGCTATTAACTTCTACTCATCATAACAAGCTGCTCACTGGGAAAACCATTTGTCAGTGGTTCCACTCCACAACACTCTTTCCAATATGCTCAAACAAAATGAGGTTTCAGTACAGTTGTTGTGTGCACAACCTGACTTGGGGCTTTGTCTTCAGCCTTTATGAAATTTGGTCTGGTTGTGTGTTCAGCCTTTCACATCGGGGGTTCACCCTGCCGAGTGCCATTCTCAACACAGCACCACACAGAAACCAAAACTCCTTCCTTTCAACCAGGAGATGGAGGCAGAGCTGGAAAATTAAAAAGCCAGAATGGAATTCCATGTGTTACCCACTGTTAGCAGTGCAGATGACCTACTGGGTCCTGTGTTCTCATGGAAATTTGCAAGAAGCTGGGCAATTCCAGAAGCTTATTTTCAGTAGTTTATCAAAATCTGGGTGAAGATGAGTAGCACAGCCCATGAGTTAGCACGTTACTGAATCTCAGGCAGGTGCATTGTTTGACTGCAGGTGATTCATGTTCTCTTTGCATTTTGCTTGCCCTCTTTTCCAGTCTCCATAATTTACTGCCTCCTCAGCTTTGCCAGCATTACAGCACGTGTGGTTCACCAGCCTGGTTCTGTCAGAATGATCTGGGTTAGCTTAAACACTTTCAGTAGTCAGTTCTTAAACCCAACCAAAACATTTTGACAGAACTGGGTTGGGAAGTGAGCATGGGGCATGTGCCAGTGAAGCCGAAGAGGAAGGGTGAGGGGAGACCCTACTGTGATGGTCACCTAAGGGACAGCATCTTAATTTGTCTGTACCTAAACAGTGCAGACTGGCTACAGTTTGACTTCTGTTTAGTGAGAAAATGAAATACACAGTCCTGACTCAGAGAAGGAAAAGCGAAAAGGGAGTCTACAACCATAATTAAAACATTCATTTTGATGAATTTCTGGTAGTGTATATCAGATTAACTTGGATGTCTCAGTCTAATTCATTGTGGGCAAATGCTCTAATAATTCCATCAGTAGAAATAAAAGTTTAAAATCGTGTCATCTATATCTCACTCTTTCATCATTACAGGTTCTGTCTACAGGAGAGGGCTCTCTTTCTGACATGGGGAGAAATGTCTCATATTTGGATTGTGAACATTTTTTATGATTTGCAGGCATATTGCACTTCCTCATTTTTAATGTTTTTGCAGTAGGAAAAAATATGGAATCAGACCTACAGAAAGGTATCCCTGGAGGGAAGATCGCATTACATTTTCAGTGTCCTATAAGAATGATTTGTACACATCCCTTTTGTCACAGACTGCCTTGGATTCAGTTTCATGTGCTAAATCTGTGTCAAGTAGGTAGAAGTTAAGAGTGGATACTGCTTACATTTGACACAGTATCAGGGTACTGATGGATAATCTTCTTCCTGTGACTGTTCTCACTCGTTTAGGCACTCAAGTACTACCAACAGTTTGAAGGATGTATCTGGTAAGGCATGGGCTGTGGATGTCTGGTGGCAGGGTAAAAGCCCCATGCACACACCTAAAGAACTTTCATACCTGGCAATTCTGCCTGGAATGTAGGTTGGAGCATGGGAGGAAAAGAGATGGTATTTTTTGGTTCAATGTCTCTTAAATGACATGGCAAGGATTTTAATTTCAGAGCCTTTCAGTGTGTGTCGCTGTGGGAAACTGATTCAGCGAGGGTTGTGTGACGGGTGAAATATCTCTGTGCAAACTCAGAATACCAGTGAAAAATGGGAAGGCTCAGAGGGCAGCACCACTGCTGCAAGTCATGGCCAGGGAGGTATAATGTCTAAGGGTTACTGACATTAAAAATAACTGGGGGAAGAGGATGTTGTTCAATAGAAACCTTTCCAGTTGCCCTAGCTGTGCCTGAATGTGACACGGATTTTCAGGTTGCTGGTTGCTCCCTTAACTGCTTTGTGTCTAAGCAGAAATTGTCGTTCTTCCCTGTTGTTTGGGTCTTTGTTGATTGATTGTGTTCCCAACGAAGCTGCAGCTGCCCGGGCCATATCATCAGCATCTGAGCAGAGTGGAAATCTTTCAAATTTCATCAGCAGGAGGGTGACGTTTCTCCCTCTGCTCCTTTACCTAAGGTGCTGTCTTCTACTTCTTGGGCCACTGATGAACTAATTGCTAATGATACTAATTTCTGTAGTATCTTACCATGTAATTTGGCATTAATGTATGGATATATATCTGGAAAAATAATAGAACAATGCTTTCTGTTAATAGTTTTTTACATAGCAGTGAAGTAACCAGTTCTGCATCAAAACAGTGACTTGAAATATTTTCTGATGGTGATATCTGTGTTGGTGGGATTTGATATTAACTTGCTATTCTGAGACCAGGGAATTATCCTTGTGGTGTGAGCAAGAACAGAACATTAACTCCACTGGTGTCCCAAACTGGTATAAAACTGAGGTGAAGAGCTCAGCACTAGATTAAGAGGATCTCTGCCTCAACAGAAGTTTCACATGTGAGTCAGAGTCGCATGATTTTTTTGGTACAGTTTACATCCTTATTGCTCTTTATCGCAGCAAAGGTCATTGAAGATGTGGGTAATTTTTAAAGTGCCTTGTGAAATTTTAGCTGTGTGACTTCAATCTTAAGGGGGATAATGTGGCAAAAACCCAACTGGAAAATGTTGCTCTTGGTGCTCAGATGCTGAACACAAAGTTAGTACTGTCAGCCCTGCAAATGGAGATGGTTTGGAAAGCATTGCTCTATGTAGGGGATTCAAGATTAACCTAATGATAATAATAATGCAAAGACACATGACTGACTGCACTGATCTCAGAGCTATAAAGTCTCTTTTTACATCTTAATTTCTGGTAAATTTCAGCAACTTTGTAATAATTTTTCTGAGTTAATTTTAAATTCCAGAAGTTTTGGAGAAAACAGTATGATACAGACAAGTTTAATTTTAGAAACGAAACAGATTAGATAATTAAGTATGTGCTTCAGTAACTTTTGAATAATTCTGGATCAATTATAGGAAGTTCATTGTATTTTCTGTTGCATATGAGATACACTGGTTATGTGTCTTTCCGTTCTTAATATGCACATAGCAAAAAAAAAACTTTCTGGAAAGATTTTATGAATTCTTTAATGTGGAGATTCTGTTGTCCTTCAAGTGGATCTTGGAAGAGTTGCTTTCATGAAAATACTAGCAATAAGAGAAAATATAAAAATCACATGACTAAGGAATAATTTGAGGTACTTTTCCAAATGTTTTGAACAGGTATTCTTTTACTTCTGTGGACATTTAGAAGCAGGAATCTTAGGTATTGTTGTCATTTCATATGATGATTTCAGGTGCATGTCTGGTAGTCCTCAGCAGGATTCAGAGAAACAGGAAGAGAATGACAGGTTTACTGCACATTAATGGCATTTCCAGCTTGATTTCCCCATTCTGTGAGGGGCTTAAATGTCCACAGATTCTTGTTAGACTGCAGACAGGTGCTACTTAATTTACAGGGCAGGAGCTCAGGTTTAGCTCAGTCATGGATTTTTCCAGTCACCTATTTGAATTATCTTTTATTCCATGCTGAATGCAATTTTGTTGAAACCCTGTGAATGACAGTGCTCCTGATCTGCGCTGACAGAGGAGGGAGGACAATTAGAGCTCCTGAATTCCTGTATTTCTTAGTATTGCTTCTGCCTTCCTTTTCTGCTTCTTGCTTGTTTTACCTCTTGCTGTGTCTCAAGTAAAAAGAAACAATAGGTAGTGTTATGTCACAACACAAGCTTTCAGCACAGGCAATGATTTTGTAATTCTTTTGAATGCCTCAAAACCTTAGGAATCACAGAAATAGTGTCTTTCTCCTTTTTGGTTCTCTAGCTTGATATGCTAAGGATTGCAGTTAACTTTGGCATAGCCTGTGAGGCGGGATATGAATGACTAGGTAGATTAATTAGTTTAAAATTAATTGGGTAAGTTTAATGATAAATGTTTGTCTGGAATTTTGACTTTGGTAGTGTGTGTGTTTCCTGTATGCAACAGCAACCATGGCCCTACTGGGTCAGACTAAAGGCCCAGCTCTGGTCTTCAGTGACTTTCATTATGCCTTTCTTTTAAATTTTATCTCCATCTCTAGATGAGGAAGCCTGGAGAGCCCACAGAATTCAAAGGATAAGGGTCACCAGGGATTTATACAATCTGTTCATTTTTGCAAATTACTGTTTAGCACTGTATTGATATTTTTAGAGCTTTAACTGTAGATTTCATTTCCTGCAGTTAACAGCAAGTTCAGAAATTGTCATTATTAGGTAAACTTAGGGTTTTCCCTTTGCACAGGACTTTGTATTTATATTATAATTAAAAAGAAGCCTGCCCTGAAAAATTATATTCTGTGTCAGGAGAGTTGGCCAGCCAATTAATTATACACTCACTATATAATTCTGCATTTGTATTAATTATACACCTCTTAACTGTGGGGAAAAGTTCATTTTCAAGTAACTGAGATATATATTAATCCTCAGTGTTCAAAACACAATCCCTTGTGCCAGTGTTTTTGGTTTTTGTGAGGTAGAGCAGTGTTCTTCAACAATGATCCATAGGATGGTGTATGTTCTGAAATGAATTAATTAATGAAGTCATTAATTACAGAGTTGATGAAAGGTAGATGTAGGAGAAATATTGCAACTGAAGAGATGTGTTTGTCCTAGATGGTTGGAAAATTCCAGTATTGAATATGTGCAGTGAGAAGTGGAATGGATCTTTTTTCCTTCCACATTTTTGAAGATTTTTACATTACTTTTTGTGAGCATTAAAAAATGTACTATGGGCCTCTGATTCTTGGACAGAGGAGTAAACAAGGAGAATAGAGTTTTCATGTCACTTTCAGAGGGATTTGTCTGCCATGTGCCCTACCTTGGATTTGTAGAGATGCTTCCTTTTCCTTTGGAGGCAAATTTGGGTGTGGGTGTGGAGACAATTTCTGCCTGCGCCAACACGTACACGCCAGTCGCTTTATTGAGCTGTGACCTCCGTTCTCACTTGCCTGAAAATATTTTTAATTAAAGCTTCCTCATTTTGAGAATGTAGAGATGTGATGACATTTTCCACTTGCCTTGGAACAGGTTGGTTTGGAAGGAAATCTTGCTGTTTCTCTCCTACTCTTATCGTATCTCTAGAATGCTTTGGTTTTTGGGTAAGATTCTTGTACTTTTAGAGCCCACACTGTGCCCCCAGCCCTTCCCAGAATTTCTCAGTGACACTACCAAACTTAAAAAAATATCTAAATATTACAAAATCCAATGAGAACAAATTTTATAGAGGAGACAGAGATGTGCCATTAATGTGTGGGAACCTTACAGCTGCAAATTCCACTTACTTCCGTGTTCTTGTCCTACTCTTTATATAGCTGGGAAGTTTTTTATTTAGCTGAGAATATTTATTCCATACAGGTCTACTTCAACTGACATGCTGCAGTTATTATTTCAGTTTCATATCATTGATCCCTAAGGAAATATTTTTTGCCAGCTAGATCTTTGTCTTTTTGTTCTCCCTCCGTCTTTTTTCTTCTTTCTTTGTTCCAGCACTTGCTGAAAATGTTAGATGAAGTAGGCCAGCTGCTCTTCCTTCTGGAGCATTTGGAATTAAAATTTCTGATAATTTTAGCTTGTTCAATACACCTGAATTAAAAAGCTAATCAGTAATTGACATTTGGAAGAGAAAGTCTTCATTTTGTTTACCCTTCAGGTTATTTTAAATGGGTATTTCTCAGATCAGGTAATTTAAGCTGGGTTTTTTTCCTACAATGATGAGTGTTGAACCTAAAATAGAATAATTTCTTGCTGGCTCAGAAATAATTTACTAAGGTTTCCTTTCCCCTAGCTATGAGATTCAGAATATTTCCCTTATTGTTACTTTCAGCATTTGTTCTCCAACTTATGTTAGCCTTAATAAGATAATTCCCAGTAGGGAAAGGAATTACCATTCCTTTATTGATGTTTCAGAGAGCAATATCCACAGCCAGTGCTGTCCCTGAGGATTTGGTACACATACATTTCACTACAAATAAGAATGAGTAGAGATTTTGCATACTGTTGACGACATCATGCTTGGATTTCTGTGTAAACTTTAGTGAATTTTTTACATTTTATTAATATATTGAGAAAGGAATCTAAAAATCTTTGAGTGTAGGTTTTGAGCATTGTTCTGTGTTTGCATTTGCTACCGTCAGTGCTTGCCAGCTCTGTGATAAAAAAAACCTTCATCATTTGCCCCTTTACCTTCATCATGTCAATTATTGGATATTCTTGGTAGTACAAATATCATTTAGATGTGAATGATGTGTTTTATTTTGACCATTTCCACAAAGAATTTGCAGACCTTTTCTTATTTCTTAAAGAAAGCTCTAAAAGCTTGACCCAGCCACACTGGGAAAGACTGTTTTAATTTCACCTGGGGTTGTAAATCAATATCCATTTACTATTCGGTTACTGCTTGCATTTCCCTGGGTAATAGTATAACACATGTAATGTCAGTGCAGTTTGGCATTTGTCCTCATTAGTATGGCAAAGGACACTTTTTTGCAAGAGTAAGCAAGCATCATGCCATATTTGTGACATTTCCTGCAGAACAAAGGAGGAAAGATGTTATCAGTCTGTGGACGAAGGACGTGCAGCCCATCTGATGTGGGGCCTCCAACACTGAAATGAAATCTCTTGAAAAATTAGGCCATGTGGTATTCCATTGTATGTTATTGATTACAGCTGAAACAGGAAGGTTGGGGTGGCACAGTGTAGCTTTGGGAGTTCTAATTGATTTATTAATTTAATAGTTTAAAATAAATATATCATAAACATATATTCAATAATGTCAACAGTTGAATTATAGGCCATAATGGTAACATAACAAATAATGCTTGGGATTATATACACATATGTCCTTATACATGTTGCCCTATACATTTCTAACCTCATATATAATTTATTTCTTGCCATTTCAAAGCAAAGTATCATATACACTAATTATACATTAGAATCCTAGTTTATAGTTATTATCACCTATGTATGGCTTGGAGTTTGGCCTAAAATTCCAGTGCTTCTTGCAGGTTGTTGAGAATGTTGTGGGTACTTGAACTGAAAAGTAAGCCAGGTTTAGGGCAAATGTATCAGCTACACATCATTCTTTGCTCAGGGGATGGTGGAAAGCCTCATTTCCAGATTTTACCACATGCTGATAAGAAAGAAAAGCTGGTGGCTGCTCCCCACTTGGTGGGTGATGTGGAAAGTACTGCTGGCCTTGGCTCCCTGCTCATTGGAAAAATCAGTCTCACTCTTCCGAGGGTGGAAAAATACAGTTTTAATTTATGTTTCATAACTTTGATGTTAAAACAACGTAGATGAATTCTGGGAGAACGGGAAGCATGACTGATGTAATAGTTAAGCAGACCCTTTGGAGGAGCCCTAAGGTCACCTAAGAGAGTTCTCTGGAGCTCACAGTCCTTCAGTTCCCGGCCCCTGTGCCGTGCCGTGCCATGGTATTCAGCACACCCTGTCTTTGTTATCTATTTCTTGAAAAAACATTCTGTGCTGTGGAATTGCTTTGTCACACCAAAGACAAGTTTAAACATTCATAAGTTTTTTTTTTTTTTGGTACTAATAATAGATCTTTGTATCTCCATGTGAAGAGACTGTCTCCTGATTGAGTCAGAGACTGGGATGTTGGTTTGTTTTCTGACAGTGAAGTGCAATTAAAACTCATCCCTTTTGAAGTTTGCTGGTGAAAGAGACCCTCTGGCTTCCCAGGAGTTCCCTTTAGACTGATTACATAAACTATTTATTACTTGGGAGAAAGTGTGATAGAGATTTGGACTTTTTTTTTTTTTTTTTACGTGTTTGTATTAGGAACATCTTTGTTGCTCTCTATATAGTAACAGAATCCTTCAGGGGAGGAAGAGGGAGTCCTTTTTGACTGAGTAACATGCTCTGCAGAGAGCCTTTTAGTGATCCCAGTGTGCCCAGGTGACTTGGCAGCTGTTGAGGGACCTGGAGGAGCAGGAGGCAGTGGGAAGCGTGTGAAGGTAGGGATGGGGAGCAGGGCGGGAGCAGAACCCAGCAGGTGCTGGGGAGGATGGTCACCAATCACCTGGACTGAAGAAGGGTCATTGTTGGGATCCAGGAGACAGATGGTGAGTTGCAGAGATGGGCAAAATTAATATTTAACAATACAGACTCAGCTCAGTTTGGGCCAGCCATGACTTTGCTCCTGCCAACACCATCTGTAGCATTCCAGATACACATCCCTACCTTCTCAGCCAAGAGGAATGAGGCTCAGCAGAGGAGAGGTAAAACACTGTGAGACACCAGGTTCTCTGGAAAGGGAAAAAATGGCATGAAAAAGGCAGTACCAGTAATTCCAGCTCCTGCAGGAGTGTGGAGGAACTTCTGGCTGGTTCACAGAGAAAGCCGAGGAGAGGGCAGAGGAGTGGAAGGAACCCTGCAGCTATTGGGGTGAGAGAAGCAGCTTGTTCTGGGATCGCAGTAGAATGAGTGACCAAAGAAGGACAGAGCTTCATCCTGTACCACTGAATATCTTTTGACTCAACACTGTACAGTGCAGGTGAAATGAGAACTTTTTACATCCCAGAGGAGGAAGGACTGTAAGTAAAGGGGAGTGGGCAGAGAATAGCTGGTAGAAATAATACATGGAATCAGGGCAAAGTTTTAGGGTCAGAATTAGCAATATGCATTCTAGGGAAAGATTAGGAACACGAATCAGCTGAAACTCAGTTACTAAGCTGGGAATTGGGTTAAAATATTTCTACCTAGTAAACCAAGCACTGAAGAATCTGTTGTGAGATTTTTTTTTTTACTTTCTACAGTAGATTCAGAAGGAGATCAAAGTTGCAACATCAAAACCAACAAACTTTTTCTTGAGCTGTAAGATTACTGCTGCCTTTGGTAAAATCCTTGAAAGCAGGGACAGAACTGTTGTGACAATTTTGCAACCCCCTCTTCTCAGCTGCACAGCTGGGGACAATGCATTTGGGTAAAGTGGAGGAAAGCTGCCTGCTGACTTCTATTATTCCTTTCTTAGGAATAGTAAAAGAGGAGAAGACTTTTTCCTAGGAAAGCTTTCTTCTGGGAAAGAAAGCATAAAACCACAGTATAAAACCTTGCATAAAATAAATCTTAAGTAGGGACATTTTAGCTATTAAAGTGCTGTGTAATGAGAAGGCAGCCCAGGATGGGCACCTTTCTTTATGCACAGTGCTGGTCTATACATGAAGCCATCTAATCAGATGTATGTGTCCTTGTACAGTGTAGTAGCAATGAGCAAATATGAAAAGAAATGGAAAAGGAAGGAGCTTTATCTACCTCACTGGGAAGCCGTTATCATATGGAAATGATCAGAATTTAAATTTGTATCATCTGTCACAATTTGCTGCTGCTGTAATTAAAATAACACCAAGGACACGTACAGTGAGCCTGGCTAGACGTGCTCCGTGCTCCTAATGACTGTCAGATGGGAAGGCAAGGGGTACGGAGAGGGCAGGGCTGCGGGAAGATCCGGAGGGAGATGGTGCCAGATGGCCGGGCTTATTTTATTAATTTAGATCTCCATTATGGCATTTCTTTTCTTCATTTCTCCAAAGGATGAGTTAGTTTAATGGGAACCATTTCACAGCCACGGGATGACGTGTTTAACCCTCTGGAGCCCACAGCACTGCAGCAGAGCGCGTTTGTCACTCGTGTGTCCCAAAGCCGGACGCCTCTGCTCCAGCCCAGGGCTTGGCCCACAGCAGCCGTCCCTCGGCTAATTCATTGAATCCTGCTGTCCTAAACCAGTTCCAGCTTCTTGGCAGCAAAATAGTGCCAAGGCAGCGTTTTGAGCTGGTTCTCTCCTCTTTCATCCTCCCCTGCTCGGGACACAGCCGGGCTGTCCGTGCTGCTGGACATCGCCACTTTGGGCTGATCTGTTACACCCGCAAAAACTTCTTGTTAGCAGCAGATAGCCTCACTCTTCTTCTTCTTCCAGCTCTGGGGTGCCTGGACGCCCAGAAAGCACTGGGTGAGGAGTACTGAGGAAAGAGAGTTTAAAAGATTTTTTCCTCTGGGGTTTGGTCCCCACAGCCGCGCTCAGTTCGTGCGGGATCTGCCGCCTCCCGGTGGCTCCTGCGAGGCGCTGCGCGCAATAGGAGCTGCCGATTTTGGGTGGTGTTTAGAGATAAAACCAGGAATATCGCCTTCTGAAAATTTGTTTGGCACAGCCTAAAGCATCTGCGTCCAGAGCAGGTTTTTTTAATTTCTTCCCTTTCTCGTGTCCACTGTGATAACAAAGGAGCTTTGATTTTTCAGGTCTTCTGCTTTATCAGTGGTTATTGCATTAGTATTGGCAACAAAATGAGCTTGTCTTGTGTGATTTGGTGGAGAAAAAGCCCACTAAACTTAGGAAGACTTTCTCGATCCTGACTATGCATCCTGTATAAAAAGCCTGTTAAACAATTCATGAATTCATTCAGAAATCTGTATCACATTTAGGTCATTCTTGGATTCCAGTAGAGTAGCTAGACTCGTTTTGATTATGACTGAACAAATAGCAAGATGCATTTCCACATACTGTGATTTTAGTGACACATGCAGGAAAAAAACCTGAATTCATCCCAAAAATTTGTGGTACACCGTGGCAGGAAAAAAATAAACAAAAAGCTCTAAATAAAATGCCATGCAGCGGATGAAACCTGACATGATAGCACAAGGAATAAGGCATAGCATTTTCAGGATTCTGAATCAATAACTGGACTTTTGAACATCTCTATGAATACTTTTCAAAATATCTTGTATTGTGATTCCTAGATTTTTTCCAAACTATGCCAATTTGTAATGGTTTTCCAGTGCATCCCCAAGGATTTGACAGGTGGAGAAAAACTGCATTTCATCAGCCCAAGGCTGACAGTGACACAACTTACTTGTTGATAGCAAAGTGATTTGCACTGTCACCTCTGCTGGGCCTGCAGTGTTCAGCTCTGCTGGTGACAAGGCCTGTGCTTTGCTGAGGGGAAAGGCAAAGATAAGAGGTAGGGATGCCTGGGAGGAATCAGAGAGCCTTTGGAGGGTGTGTGGGTTGATGGAGAAATCAGGGATCTCATGTAGTCATTGAACAATGAGTCCTTGTGCCAAGTGAGACACAAGGGAAATGTTGGTGGAGCGCAACATTCTACCTCAGATTATTCTGGAGCCTTATACATATGCTGTATATTAAATATTAGGTAAAATATTAGATGAGATTAGGTTAGATTAAGCATTCAGAACTTGTTAGGCTATCAAAATGAAGTCTTTGGGTACTGAAAACACACATTTTTGAGAAAGATGCATAAAGATTAGAGGCATGGTTTTGACAAGGATCTGAAATTTTGAAAGATTTTTGCAAAGCTTGTCCAGACTGTTGAAGCTTTGTTGTCATTTCAGACCTTCTGAGAGCTCACAGCTTTCCTTGTTAGACTGACAGTACCCAAATATTGCCACTGCTTCCTTAGTCCTTCCCTAGCACTCCAAAATTGCTGGGTATTTTCCAGGTGTTATGTTAAAATAACTGTATGAATGCTTTTTATCCTACCTTTACCCAGTACTTGAGTTCTGTGTTTTCATTGCTTCTGTTTTACTCTCTTTTCCTCAGTGAATTTTGTCTTAATACTTAATACTGTTAATATTGTACCAGGTCTAGAGAGAATGAGCTCATGATTGAGAGTGAAGTAGACGTTCAAAATTATACAACATACAAAATTGTATAAAAATATTGAATGATTTATTTAGGGATATGAGTACATTACAGCAGTAATCTAATTCCCTGTGTCTTCCTAAGCAGCTTTCAAAAATATTTTTTTATTTCTTTGGGTTTCAAATTGCTGCTAAAATAATGAAAATGGATGGAGCTGATGACGAATCATCATGACAATGTTTGGTACCAACAGGGACTTTTGCTGGAGTGTTTTAATCAGGAACAGGGTCCCAGTGGCACTGGCCCACTTAGACCTGCAGACACAAATTAGAAAAGAATGCTTGCTATTTCCTTTGTTTGTACTGGTGTTGCAACAGTTTAAATTAACGCTTCTGTAAAGAGTAATAAATGAATCTAACTCAAAGCTCTGTGGTGAGGTGGCAGGCAGGCTGAGAGCTCACTTGGGTATTTTGCAGCCCGTGGGTTGATGTTCCTCAGGGGGAAGAAGGCACAGGGCCTCCCTCTAGGCACCTGATTGCAGCATGTCAGCACCCAGGAGTTTCCTCCCAGCCCAATCAAACACAAAACACTCAGCAGGAAGGGGTGGGGGCCTCCAGATGACCTTTAGAGAATGAGTGTTAAACAATAATAACTTACCCTTCTTTGCCCTACACAGACATGCAGCTCTCTCCTGAGGGAGCCTGGGGAACCCATGTTGCATGTGCAAATTAAGCAATGTGGATGTTTCTGTGAAATGGAAATCCATGAAAAATTTTTCTTCTGAGAAAGAGCTAAACCTTACTTTGCACATCAGTGTCAGAAGTTTTATGGATGTAGCTTGAACCAGACTTTAGAAAAAGGTAATGAAACAAAACCAAAGCAAGCACAGAATCAGAAACAACATTAATGGTTATTTCTTACAATGAAAATCAATATTGGTCTGGTAAGTGGGTTTCTATTTTCAAGCCTTCCTTCTGCCTGTGGGGACTTCACTACTGCTGGCATTTAGCATTAGATGACCTGGCAGTCTGCATTCAGCCCCACTGGTAAATATAACCTCCTGACTCTGAGGAGCTTGGGTCAATTCACAGTTTGTTGGTTGGAGCTGTCATTAATTACGGCTGCAAAAGCAATTGCAGCTGACAATATAAGCCAAATAAGCACCAGCTGTCTTGGAAGTCATAATGCAGGAAATCTTTATCTCAGGTTGTGTTTCTCAGCAGCACAAATAATTACACATTAATTAGTACTATTTGTCATTTAATACATGGGACATGACCAGAAGACTTACTAATGTCTGACATATTTTTTTTTTTCAGGATGATTTTCTGTACAGTGTCTCTGTTCTAAGTGGAATCCTTTGCACTGTCTTGGCAGTAATCAAATTTATGCTGGGAAAGGTCCTTACAAGCAGAGCACTGATAACCGATGGTGAGTGTGACATTGATCCTGCTGCTTTCATAGACTCTTCCAGGGAATGTTGTGGACGCAGAGGATAAGAGTGACCCCTGCACAATGACAGCTGTGAAAGAGCATTGAACTTAGGCAGCCACTAGGAAATGGGAAAAAACCCAAACCCTAGAGCAGTCCGTGGTACCACTGGCCTTTAGCACAGATAGCTCAGCTGGAATGACTCTGTCTGGTGGAAGTCAAACAGTGAATGTGTGGATAGTAAGCAGTAACAGAGAGTTAGAGGTAGAGCAGATAATGAATTAGAGGTGTATTAGTCAGAGGTTAGGCTGCAGCAGGGCTCTCAGAGCTCTGGTTAAGTCACCTCCATCTTCACTGCCTGTGCCTGGTGAATGGTAAATCCTGACAGTTTAAATGAAGCAAAGTCTGCTGTAGAAACGCTGGCCTGCCTTGAGCAGGGATCATCACCATCATCCACAGGTACCCCCATAGGTGTCATTTGTCACCACAGTGCTTTCCCTGCCACTCAGCAGAGCTGCTGGAGCATGGCAGGTGTGAAACAAAGCCTTTCCCTGCCCTGCACTCCTCTGGCCCTGCTGGTGTTTGGCACAGGTTGAATCTCCTCCACTGCATCCTTGGAACACCTCACTGCCACCACTGTATTGGCCCAGGTGTGTAGCAGCTGACTGGTTTTGGTTTTAAAGGAAGTTTAAAATCACTCTTTAAAAGTAGCTCCAGATATTCCTCTTACTGACAGAGCTCAAGCTTGTGAGTCCTCAGAAATCCTGGGGATCTGTCTTTCAAACAAGTGAGGCCACAGTGATGGCAGAAGTTTCACAGCCCCCTACAAATCTCTCCCAGTTTTTATCTGCCAGCACAGGACAATTTGAAACAGTCTGTAAACAGACACTGTAGGGTGTTCATGATTCATGGGTCGTGGTACCTAAATTATTTTATTCTTTGCTAAAGATTTTACTTTGAGGAAATTCAATTCTCAGCTTACTCTAGAGATACATACAATTTATTTTATTTTAAGCAAATTAAACATACTCAGCTTTTTTCTTGATGATGTGTGATAACACGTATTACGAGTATCTCTATCATCCCACTTACAGAAATGCTTCATGAGTACTTACATTTTAAATCTAAAAGAAGCAAAAAAGGCATCAGAATAACAGTGAGGGGGTTACAACTAAGCTACTGCCTCCCTGCATTTGGGATTCTCTCCCAACAGACCTCCAGCTCAGAGATCTTATTCTTTCCAATGGGCTCTGCCACTCTAGACATTTTGAAACAGAAATATCTCCAAAAGGAAAAAGGATTCTGGAAAGGATGCTGGTAACTGCAGCCCAGTGAGTCTGACCTCCTTCACTGCCAGGGTGTAAGTGGGTCATGTTGACCATTTCAGAACTGTGCCTGGGCAGGCAAATGATGAACCCTCCCTTTAAAAAAATGTAGCTGAGTTTTGAAACAGAGCAGTTTATTTAGACAAAATATTAGCTGAAAATTCCTACATAGCTCCAGCTCTGAATTGTTCTCCTTCATGACAGAGAAATCTCTTTCCCCATAATTACATCCTCATGCTAATGATACTGCTTCTGAGCTGGAGACTGCTCATTCTTTGATTAAAAAAATTAGGGAAAAAGGTATAAAATTACCTCAGCCTGGTTTTTATCTCTCTTCTCTCCTTTAGAACTACTTTAGAAAATGTAGGAGGCTGATCTTAACATGTGTGGTTAAATATCTGCTTTCACCAGATATATTTACATATATACTTGATTTATTAACAATCAGGAAGAGACAATGTGATTCAGCAGCTGAGACAGATTTAGCAGTCCCTTGCATATCTTTTTTTAGTGTTTTCTGTTTCCTGCTAATTTACCTCCTGTGATCCCTGGCTCCAGACCAACAAACTGTTTTGAATAAAAGGAGCATGAATTTTTCTTCCTGAAAAATAGGTTTATTTTCAGAACAGCAAATTCTCTCTTATACATGTCAACCTCTATTAACAATTTTTTTTTAGAATAATTTTGTTTTAGAGTAGGGCTTAACAACAATATCACTTTAAAGCCTAGATGTATGAACCCTAATGAGGCAAAATGTCATTTGTACAGGTTGTTTATAGCAAAAGCTCTTGGCCTTTAGGATAATAAAAATAGCCATTTCCTGCCTTGAATTTTGTGACATCTCAGAGGACAACTCTGTGACAGTGATGTCAGCCAACTTTCCTGTAGGTTTTAGGTACCTGTTTCCTACCCAGATTTAGCCACCTGTTTTTTCCTGTGCTGGCCCTACACACAGAACAGTGTCTGGATTAATACCTGCAGCCATTCCATGATTTCCTGCCACATCAGCAAAGAAAGGTTTGGCTGAATGAGAGCCAGGAAGGGAAAAAAATTTCCTTTGCAAGTAGCTTTTAGATCATTTGGAACCATCAGCCAATAATGGCATGGAAATATTTTATTCTTTTGCATATTGTGCTGATGGATTCTGACTTAAGCTGGAGCAGGGGAAGTAACAGTGGTTTAAATTTCTAATTAATTATTTATATTTTATATTCTTTATATCTATAGACACAATACAACATGTGCTAGCAGTATAAATTAATAAATAGACAAAGACTGGGTGTGAGAGGTGTGGATCAAAGGACATACTCGGGAACAAGTGTCAGGTATATCATTGTTGGCAGTCATGGGGAATTGGAAAAACCTGGCTAAGTCCTGTAAACAGCAGCTGGCTAGAGCTGACTCACCAAGGAATATAGAATATTTCAAGTTTGATATTTCATTTGTTACCTAGGTTAAATAGCATATGGATCTACCATTCTCAGTGACTTTTTTTTTTTGGTAGAACAACAGGGGTGTCTTTTGGGTTACTGTGGAAAAAAAATCAGAAAAAGGGAATTTGGAGTTAAAAAACAGAAAACAAGGAATGACTTAAAAACCCCCAAATCAATAATCAACCAAGCAGGAGTTGGATGAAAAGGGGCATTAATTTTTCCAAAAGCTCTGTGAGAATTTTGAAGGGACTGGCTTGGAGAAAAAGAGAAAGGGTTTAAAAAAGAAAAAAAGGAATCTAAAAGGATGTTCATTAAAATTGTGAATAGTAGATAAGAAGCTGCTGTGGTATATCTAAAGCACAAATGGAAAATATTACTAGGGTTATCCTTTGTGTCTTCAGCAACGTCTACAGCTCTAAACAAGAGTGCCAAGCACGTAAATAAATATATGGTATGGGGTAAAAAGCTCCAAGAGAGGCTCTTTGACAGGTTACTGTGCAAAACCATTTTCCTTCCCATGAGTTCCTGCTGTTCATCCTTTAATTATTTTTTTTCCCCCTTCTAGGTTTCAACTCTCTTGTAGGTGGAATAATGGGCTTTTCCATCCTTCTTAGTGCAGAAGTGTTTAAACACAATTCTTCCGTCTGGTTCCTGGATGGCAGTATAGGAGTGTTAATTGGACTCACAATATCTGCCTATGGAATCAAGTGAGTATCTCCTGGGAGCACGCAAGGCAGTGTGTGTCCAGCAGCCGGGCTGGCCCTGAGGTAGGAAGCCACAGTCTTTAAGGGCTTAAGTAATTCCAGTGAAATCAGTCCCTGGAATTTATTAGACTAGCAGCCAATACTGGAGCAGAGTGTGTGGAAAGGGTTATAAAAGACTGTGTCCCCCACATCGGCTGGAAAGCAGCCAGGACTTAAAAAGAAATTGGAATAATTTTAGATTTTTGTACACTTGAAATGCAATATATGAAAAATGACCACAAATGATGGATAAAATCAGTCCTCATTACTTTTGGGGCACATTTCTGAGCACTGCTTTTCCACAGGAAGTCTGGATTTAAGCAAAGGTGCTCAAGTTTAAAGAAGGATCTTGCTATTGATTTCTGTCCCAGCCCTACCTTTGGCAACTTCTGAACTGAAGGTTCCTGCTGGTGTTTCAGATGTTGCTTTTCTTGAATTTTAAGATGCTTTCTTGATTCACACCAGAAACAGACTAAAAAAATCAAATTAAACTCTGCCATGCACTTCATTGCTGCCACAATTTCCCTTGACTGCATGGAATCTAACCCGAAGTTTGCACTTCATCCCTTGTGGATTATCTGCCATAAGAGAAAGGGGGAGATGTGGAGTGTCTTAGTTGGAACTGTGCCTGTTGAGAAGCAGCCCTTGGCCAGGCTGCAGTCAGCCCTCACCTGGAAGCTGTGTGGGGTTTTCTTTTTCAACTTGGAAAATTCAATTAACATTTTAATGAGGAATACCACTCTTGAATAAGTCTCTATAATCACAATTTCCACTGTAAAACTAACAGTTCTGGAAAACTGTGGAGGCTGTTACTCCACCTGAGCTGTTTCTTATTAATGAATCTTTATATATTCAGTGCTGTGCCTGTGCCTGACCCCGTGTGCTCTCCCTGCAGGCTGCTCATTGACATGGTGCCGCGGGTGAGGCAAACGCGCCACTACGAGATGTTCGAGTGAAGCTGCTGCCCTCTCCCTGCAAGGACTGTCAAACCACAGCATTCTACGTCTTGGCAAGTGGTGCCGATGGTATTTTCCTGAATATGCAGTTTGTTTCCCGTGGTCTGTTTCTGTTGAAATTTGTTTGAATGGGAAATCTCTCTGTAAATCTGGCATATTGTGCACACTGCTTGCAATTCAGCCAAACAGCAGCGTTTTGGTTTGGTTTTTTTATTTATTTCCAGTATGCTATTGATTCCTGTGACAATAGAAAACATGCAGTTCGCAGTTTGAACCCAGCTGCCATGTTGTATATTCCAGAGTGAAAGTGTTCTCAATGGTGTGGTAAGCCTGTGGGTAAAGAAGTGCCAGTTTCAGATTTGAGTTTTGGATTTTTTTTTCCCCCTGGCCTGTATTTTCACAAACACATGCTGTAACAGGAGTACAATCCTTGCTAACCTCTTCGACTAAGAGTATCTTACATAGAGTCTGGACACCAAGAGCTGTGTTGCTTAAACCACTTAAGTAGCTACTTCCACCCTCTTGTTGAAATAGACAGCCAGAAAGAGCAGGTACGGCCCTTTCTGTGATCAGAGAGATATTGCATTTTAACCCCAAATTAACCAAAACTATACCTCTTCAATTTAAATTCTATTTTTTCTTGATGAGACACTGTTCGTAGCTTTGCATGGACCAAACAAGCACACACAGTATTACTGTACAGACCAAAGCCAAAAAAGTCATGCAGGGAAGAGGAGCTGCTCAAGGAATGGGATTTTCATCTCCTATTTTACCATATGCAGCTGTACCAGCGTGTGTGACATTGTGGTTGCTCTGTAGTCTGACAACGGCACAGCAGTGGCTCAATCTCGTGGTGAGATACAGATCTATTTATTAGATTTAGATTGTCCTGTAAAGTGTTGCTCACTTTCCATCACACATCTTATATATTACTTAATAGCAGGTTAAATGATCAAAGAATCTTGATGTATAATCAATAAAAGTGGTATCTATTTTATACAGTATCTGTAAGTAACATTTGAAAACTATTTCCAGAATGTATCATAGAACAAAGTCTTCCTGTATAGCAGCCTATTAAACTGGATTCTCTGGCTATAGCCATTTTCTCTTTATTTTATGTATTCCAGGTCGGTTTTCACAACAGAGAATCAGTGTTGTTGCTTCTGTTTATCACAGGTGAATAAAAAATATGTCAGTCAACTGCAGAGATTGAAGTAAGATCGCAGTAAGTAGCTGAGTAGCTAGAAATGCCCATTTCCACTACGGAACAATAGACTACAGCTATGAGAGTAGATGTACAATTAGACTGATCAGTGAGGGCTGTAGAGTGGGGACACTGATATTTTCACAGGTATGATGTTAAAACTGTATTTCCCATCATCTGTGACTTGATCAGGTCCTTAAGGATCTCTAGTAAAAGACAACTCCCACTGATAGGTGTTGGAAGAGACCCCCCTGCAGTGGTTTCCCTGACCCCTGACCCATATGGGGGGCACAGTATTGCAAAGAGAACATGCCTTGCTACAGGATTCCTCATGGCAAAACTGCTGCTGCAGTTTGTTTTCACATATTTTGGATCAATTAAGTTTGTATAAGTATTTGTATGCAAAGTGTTGCTGTTCATGCTGATGCTGCTTGTGCCTTGCTGTCACAGGATGGTGTCACTCAGCTGTAAGGTGCCAAAGGAGCTGCTTCAGAGGAGAATTCAGCAAGGACTCCAGAAGGACTGGAGAGTGTAGGAGCGCTCACTGTACTCAGAACAGGTGGATTTTTAAATATCAAATGCCACCCCAAGACCCTGTCTTCCTGCACAAGACCCTAATGTTTTATACTTTTGCTTTTCCCATTATGTTTCTCCTCTCACATCAGTTCCATGAAGGCAGCTGTGGAAATGGTATTTCCTCACTGATTAACAGTGTTTATCAGGCATCTTCAGCCTCAGAATCATAGACCCAGGGCCTGAATCTAGCAATATTAGACATTTCATGGGTTTGTTAATTTTCTTGGTACTGTTTACCCTTTTCCACCTCCCTGAGGGCTTTATTCCCACTCCAGTCCCATTACTAGGTTTGAGAATGACACTTGGGAACTACCCAGAAGTGTTGCTTCCCAGGACCATGCAGTCCAGCAGCCTGTCTGTAGCCCACTGCTGCAGAGAACTGAGGAGAAGGGACGTGGCTGAACTCCTGATCCAACCTTTGCCACACCAAAGTCCTCAGCCACTGAAAGTATGCAGGACACTCAAACCAACACCCAGCTCAAGCATTAAATAATTCTGTTAAAATGCTGAGTGTAAACAGGAGCACAGATGTGCTCAGGCATGAAGGAAGGTTAAACACTCAGTTAATGAAGTTTCACAGTTCATTCTGGAACTCTGGAATGCTCCTAGGATGTTTCTAAGTACAGACACCTGAAAAGGAGCTGTGGTTTAACAAGTTAATCATACTCTTATCAGATTAGTTTAAACCAATTGCAGAAAGTTTTCAGGTGCTTCAAAGCATTGCTGGTGTTAGCAGGTAAATACAAGAAAAGAACAGAAATACTTGTGAGACTTGAAAAAGTCCAGGAAAAAATGATTCTCAGAAATGAAAGCAAACAGTGATAAAGCCAGCTGGCACTGGAGAGATTCTGTGTGGTACGTGACAACAGCAGAGAAAATCCATCTACTGTGACACTGCTTGAGCCAGCCACCCTCAGAGAGAACAGTTTCTATAGGAGTTTGCTTTATTAAATGTTAGTGCCAGTTGATTTTTTCCAACTATGAGATGGCAAGTGTGCTTCCAGCCAGGCTAAGTGAAGATGGACTTTTCAAAAGCTGCAACAGCTCAAAAGCACTCGGACTAATCACCTGAAACTTGGCACTGGCCAACATAATAACCTGTCTGGTGATCACAGCAGCCCTCAGCACTGCCAAGGGCTCTTTGTTGTGCACAGGACGTGAGGAAGGAGCCTCAGCACTCACACAAGGAACAGCACTGGCCAGAATGAGGCTGCAAACTGACACTTATTAAAGTCTGGCCAAGCTTAAAATTGCAAATTAATCCCTGAAAGTGACTGTGACACTGAGCAGATGCTTTGAATCTGGCCATATTGTTCAGCAGAGAAGGGAGCTATCAAAAACTCTGTCAGGATTACACCAGCTGCAGTCTTGAATCCCCAGCCATAACCCACACACACCAGGTAGGCATGGGAAATGATAACATTCACTTTTAGCTAAAAGCCAGATTTTTCTGAATCCTGGTAGTCATTAAAAAATCACCAGACTAACATCTGCTGCTTATTTATTCCATTTTACTTCTAGCTATAGTAGGCAAACCATAAATAAGCATCATGGTGAGGCTCTTTTTCAACCATGGTGGAAAAGAGCCTCAAAAGACACTCCCTGATGTTCCAGGAATGAACATGAAGCAAAGATCCCAGACAAGAAGCTCCTCTGATGTGGGCAAATTCAGCTGTAGATACACCTGCAGCTGGGAACGTACCACAGAGGTGTTCACCACTGTCACTGCCACTTGTATTTCTGCAATCCTAGCTGCCTGGGAAAAAGTGTAGGCATTTCTGGCATTCTTTTTTATGGGTCAGCTCATGGAGATGCTAGGCTATGGGAAAAGTGTTAACAGAATAGTTTTGGGTGGGAGGGACCTTTAACGGTCATCCAGCCCAAGGTCATCCAGTCCATCTATTAAGCCTTAATAAATATGCAAACCAGGAATGTTTGTTCCCATCCTGACAATGCATTTTTCCTAGGCAGTCAAATAAAGAGCTAAGGAAATGCTGAAGCTCCTTGAACAGAGATTATCCCTGGAATATACAGACTTGTGTAGATGCTTCACACACAGGTTGCACATAGTTTTGCTGTGCTGGCAGTGATTTCTCACCTCTCAGCCTGTGCTGTGTGTGCTGCCACTGAGAGGTGCTGTGAGAGAGCCCATCCCTGCCCCTCTGGATGTGTTTATCCAGGACCAGGAACTGCACAGGAGTAGCACACAAAAACACATTCCTGCGGCCTGGCATGTGGGGCCAGGTTATGCAATGTGAGAGCATAATTAATTCAAGTAACAGACCAGCCAGGGATATTTCCCTCTCCTGTTCCCCCCAAGATTGGGAGCTGCTGTTTTCCTTTCATCCACAGGATTGGTATTGGAGGTAGCACTGAACAGTTCCTCCTTTTTCCCTGTTTAGTGGGATCAGCTGCCCAGTGTGGCTGGCACAGCTGCTCCAGAGCCTCCAGCCCACTCACCAGGAGCTGCAGAAGGGAAGCTCAGAGTTCAGGTCCTGCAGGGACTGACACCAGCACCAACATGCAGCTGCAGGCAGGCTCAAAGTACATCTTCTTCCAAGTTAGTCTGGCAAGTAACTAGCAAACATCCCATTTTGTCAGCTCCCACTGCTGGCACCAAACCCAGCACCCTTCTGAACTCACCTCTTGCTGACACAGGCTGTAGGAATTATTGTCACCCTTCACCTCACCATGGAGAAAGGAGTGGAGGCAACAGGACAAGTGACAATGCCAGCCTCCTCTTACTGGGCAGACCCATGGGGCAGAACCCAAGCCTGCAGCACAGCCTTGGGCTGATCACATCAATTCCACCCTCCTATGGAGGTGGGGAGGAAATTAAAGCCAAGAGGGGTCTCTAGGGATTTGGCAGCTTCCCTTCCAAGATCCCCTGTATTTACACTGGAAGCACCAGCTGTTACCTGCCGAGCCACCAAAGGCTCTCACCTCAGGACATTTTCTGTGGAGTTTTCACTCTTTCAGCATTTTTGTCCAGCACTGGTTTGTTCTGATGTTTCTCTCCTCACAAAGGTGCAGGAAGCTGGTGTCTCCAGCCAGGCAGTGCTTCCCTGAGATCCTGCAGGAGCAAGGACCCCCCAAGCCAAGGCTCCAAAGCAAAGCAGGACACACAGTGAGACCGAACAGCTGGAGTCTGTTCTGTGCAAACTCTTCCCAGTTTTTTTTGCTACAAAGATTTACTGCTAGATTTTAGCTGAATGCAATCTCCATAATCAATAAAAGAACAATTCCAGACAAGCATAAACACAAATTCAGGGGAGTGTGAGGCAGCGAAGTGGGTGCTCCAGCTCTTGCACACTGAAGGGAAGGGAAGTCTTTTGAGAGTGGCACAAAGTCCCAGCAAAATGTTTCCATCTGTGGACTCTCTACCAGCTGGAGGAGTTTGACTAAACCCAGTCTAAACATGTGAGAGTTGAAGTATTCAGTATTTAAGCTCCCCCAAATGAGCTTTCCAATACAGCTGCATGGCATATTTTGATTCCAAGTTCTGATTTTCGTAGATTTTTTTTTCTATCATGTGACTGCAACACAGCTCACATCTAACTCTAGCTGCTCACCATTTTACAGATGTCTCTTCAGCTTTTTAGATATCAAAGCTGAACAACAATTAAGGGAATGAAACAGGAAGGAAAACGTTTCCAAAAACAGGCAGAACAAGAGCCTGAATGAGCAGTGTCCTCCACTAATTCACTTTGATGGTAGGAAACATTTGGAAATTGTGGTATGTTGAATAGCAACACAGAACCAACAACATTTTCACCCGTTTTCATCCAAGGGGACGTATGCCAAGGACCATAAAAAGGGGCAACTGGTGAAGGATATTCACATCCTTTTCCTCACTGAAACAGCCATAAAAGGCTCTTGCAGCAGCACTGCACAGTGGAAAAACCACCCTCTGCATCCACAGCACACTGAACTTGCCAGGGAATAGACTGGAGATCCAGACCCATGTCACAAACCCTTTCTCAGCCTGCAGGCATCTGTTTGACATCTTTATGCTCTTGCTTA
This sequence comes from Corvus moneduloides, assembly GCF_009650955.1. Lineage (NCBI taxonomy): Eukaryota > Metazoa > Chordata > Aves > Passeriformes > Corvidae > Corvus > Corvus moneduloides. Next base: position 32,932,591 of record NC_045482.1, on the reverse strand, counting down.
CGAAGGTGTGTGTCATTAATTGGGACAAGGACAATACAAGGCATCTCAAGCTCATAGTTACTGACTTCTGTACTCCACTGATGCTACATTGCTCAGTTAAGTGTGGCCACAATAAAAACAAAAAACTAAAAGCTCAGCAAAGAACAAACTTGGAAAAAGGTGATGCTGGGAAAAAAGTGAGCTGTTGCTTCTCTCCAGTGTAGTTGTGGTTTTTTTGGTTTTTTTTTTTTTTAAAGTACATAGCAACTGTGCTACAAATGGATATTTTTTTACCAGATAAAGGAGCTAGTCTTCATTTGTTTTTTTTACTATTATTTTTTCCACTGCATACTCCTCCTGCATTAATTGCTCTATTACTCTTGGACACCTCCACCAAAACCTTTCCACATTCCCAGCAGCTGACAACGGAGAGCCCTTCCCTCAGTCTTGGCTGAGCTAACAAAACCTGAGGTGGGCAGAAAGAGCCTGTCAGCAGAATGGGTGCCCCTGAAATACCCTGACAGCTCCCCTGGAGAAGTTTCACTCTGGACATTTACATTTATTTAGAGCTGCCAAGGTGATTTCATGTGGCACCTCTTGAGTGCACTGAATGCACACCCCAATTCCATGTGGGCCAAAGCTTCGTGCCTGAGCCCTTGTTCCACATACAAACGTTTCATTAGTTCCTGAGTGCTTTGCATATTAAATTGGATCCTGGAAGAGAATATTCTCTAAAGCTGCTATTTTATCACTGTGTAGCTCTATCTTTCAGCTTCACAGTGTATTGTGTCAGTAAGTCTTGCAGGCCTGAGAACCACTGTGCAATTCCAGTCTCCCTTTCTCCCAAATTTACAGTGGGCTGTAAATTCAGTGAGTGCTGTAATTGAGTGTGCTGTAAATTTATAGGAAACCAGGAATTCCTAACTACTGCTGGGGCAGAACTGCCTTCCTGAAGGGAGGCTCGATGTAATTCATTATCCAACTCAGGTTTAAAACAAAACAAAGCAAACAGGTCATTACTCACCTGTTGTTCTTCTGGCTAAGGTGGGGACTTACCTGTGCAGAGGTGGGGCAGCAACAGAAACACCCAGCTGCAGAGTTGGAAGAAGAAGCCACACAAATGCAATTTGGGATAAAAGGCAGCTCATGGCATTCCCATTTAAGCACAAAGCAATCATAAATCCAAATCACACAAGAAAAAAGTTTATTGAAAAATAAATTCTCCCTAGTTTTTTTCTACAACAGTGAAAACAAAGCATTTTTCTATGCCATTAAAGTACAGACATTTACTGTTCTAAAAACAAAAAAACTAAAAAAATCCCATCTTATTGAACCCCAGGAACTTGGCAGTATCTGAACCACTGCGTTCTGTTCTGTTTGAATCCAACTGCTTGAACGTAATATAGTGGAACACAACCATTGAAATAAAACAAAGGATCAACCTATTAGGGAAGAATTCAAACCAAACACCCCATAGTACCAGCCTGACCCTGAAGTTCTTGTGTACATTTAAACCCCCTCATTGACTCCACATTATTGTTTGCAAAAAGCAGTATTTTATTTCCTGTGATTTCAGTAGGGTTTTTTTCCAATTTACATTGCTACAGGGCTTATTCAGACTCTGACCCTCTCCACCCATGAAGAGGGAGACTCCTCCAGGGAATGATGTAGACCAGAACCCAAAGAGTTGCCCCAAATTGCACTCTGAAGAATCTCCCTGCAGTGGTCAGCTCAGCAAGCTCAGGGGGATCAACGTCTCCAAGCCCAAATTAGCTTTGTAAATATTTCCTGGTATTTTTCTTTTAGCTCTCTTAGAATCTTCAGGGTAACTTTTCTCATAAAATTTACTCTCTTTTTTCCTTTGGTAAAAACTGCCATTTCCTCCTCCTCTGCTGCATTCTTTGCAAAAACCAAATTAAACCCATGACTCCTTAAAAATATTTTTCACTGTCACTGTACTGCAACAGACCTGTTAATGAACATAAATTAGTTCTGGGTATTACACTATTAAAATTAACTGCCCTCAGACAGCAATTTAGCTTGATTTATCGTGTGCCTATTTGATAGTTCAAACTACTTTGCAGCTGCTGGAGCCTGAGCCAGGTCGTGTTGCATGCACTGGGTGGCTCCAGGAAATGCCATGGCGTTATTTACATGCTCTCCTTAAAGCCAAGGATTTGGTGGCTCCTGCAGGCCCCAGGCTCTGCACTGACCCAGGGCTGGTATTTGCAGTGACAATACAGATGTGTTTTCCTGCACCAGAGGCAGCCACGTGCTTTGGTGGCCATGGGGACAGCAGGGTCCTCAGTGCTTCAGTCTGTGAGCCCTTACATGAGGTGACAAATTCTGGTCCCATGCACAGACCACTTAAGTAAATGGCACCTGCACTGATCTGCCCAGCAGAGAGAAGGGTTTCAATCACTTGAGCACAACTATTTTTTTAAAGCAGTTTCTGCATGTTGAGGGTGAAGTTATTACTCATTTTATCAAAACTTTGAGGACCTGGTTTTATTTACTCATTTAATAAACAGGTGGCTTAGTGCTCTTGAGAGAGGTCTGCTGAATTAAAGCACACTTTTGTGTGTTCCTAATTACATGAATATGCAAAGGATGACACCTATAAAAATGGATAGGTCCCAACGTGCAAGGCACATCAGCAATGGTTGCACTTTGTGGCTTTTCCTGGAAGAAAGAACAATGAATGATGCCTCACACCTGAGGAACTCTGGGATCCAGCCTCTGGTATTTTCAGCACATTCCTACAGTAAACATTTTACACTTGATACATTGAGTGTATCAAGTACACATTCCATTTAAATATAATTATATTTGGAAATCATAAACTAATTTACAAAAAACCTCTATAGAACTGCTTGAAAATGTGTAGATGAGATTTAAGTCACTGCCCATAAAATGGTATGTTTTGATGTTACATTTACAGTGATATTATTAAAGCAGATCTCAATAAAATCCTCCATGTCCCTGGCCTTTTTAGCCCCAATGAAAACACATATCTGTCAGTGCATTATTCTCCTTGACTTTACAGCAATCCCTACAACAATGGGGCCAAAGGAAAACTACAGATGGAAAGAGATCACAAGTGAGAAGCTGAAGGCATAGCAGCCTGTAGGACAAACATCGCAAGGAAACAGCCATGCCAAATGTTAGCACCCCTGGAAAAAAGACTGGAAATCAGAAACTGGTAACTCCTGGTCTCTCTAAGAATAAACAACAAAAGTGCCGTCCCTCAAACTCCCAACTGTAGACTGAACAGCAATTTATCCACATTTTGAATTGGTACTTTAATAATGAATCAGTAACATCAACTTAGAGCTGATCTAAGTCATTGCAGCAAGAAAAACTGGCTGCTGATATGTGTACAATATGTCCTGTAAGTGTTTGGTCTTTATCATGTAAGATCCAGTGCTTCACACTTATTAAAAAGGGCGGGCTGATTTTTTAATTTTAAGAAACATTCATGGAGGAGTTGTGCTATCACTGAAGCCAGTGGGAGTCATGAAGTTAATTGGGCTTGGATGAGATTGTATCCAGCCTGATCCATCCCATTTAATTTATTTTACTAGCAAAATCTGGTCCTGAAATGAACTCTGAGCAAAAGACATACCTGCGAAAGCAGTTTGGGTTTTGTTTATGTGAACAGTGCTGCAAACTCATAAATCAATGGGCCACACACTCCTGAGAGGGGAGGGCATGTCTTTCACGTCAAGGACAAATTGAGGATGCTGCCTAGGATTTTAAAGGACAGTGGTACAACATGAAAGCCTGATTTGGAGCTGATGATATCAAGAGAAATTTTCAATGAGTCTGAATTCCTGACAATCAGCAAGGTGCAAAAGCGACACAAGTAGCTGGGAGCAGAGTGGAGCTGGGAAGGTGCAGAGTCCTGGCTCTGGCTACAACCCCATCCCAACTGAAATCTGATCAGCAGCTGTTTTGCAAAATACTATTGCAGAAAAGCAGTAGCATAAAAAAGAAAAGCCATCTGCAATAAGCTGAGCAGTCCCTCCCCAGCGAGAGCTGCCAGTTCAGCTGTGATAAAAGGCCTGTATTCTCTGGGAGCACCAGGAACCGCCCTGGGTACATCCATGCAGAGACATCTTTATCTGAAAAACCAACACCTCACAAACCTCAATGTGGATCCTCAACTTCCCTGCCCATCAAATCAGATATGGCCGTTCCTGGAGGTTTTCTGTTATCATGGTCTCCCTGGGGAATGTTAATGGCTTTCCTTTGCTCCCTGGTCATTGAACAGACATCCCGTCCCAGCAGGAGCTCTCATGCCGAATCACAGATTCTCAGTAAATTGCATTCTGCTTGCAGAAGCAATGTTTTGCAAGAATTATTAAAAGTTACAGTATCTCTTATCTTATTAAGCCTTATAGTCTTAGAACAGATTTCTCCACTACTTAAAAACATTCAAAATTTACACCAGTAAGTTGTAGAGTCATCAGCACACTTTACCTGGAATTAGTGTTCCATTATACTTGTTCAGACAGTGTCCATATTCCAAACACGCATCCAAACCCCAAAGAAAGTAAAAAAGGCACATAAACATTAAATATTTGTAGAAACATAATCTGATATAAACAAGCAAACACACTGCTGCAACTATAAATTACAAAAAGAAACATAGAAACTAAGCAAAAAATGCAAAAAGCAACTCTATTTATACATGTGCAAATCAACTTGCATATATGAAATAAATGAGGTTTTTATTGGCATTTTTAAACAGTGTGTATTTACCAACTTTACCTTTCAAAGGCAAGCCTTTTATGTTAATTTTAATAAATATGTAAATGCTTCTCTCAAGTTTTCTAATCCCGTAGGAATAAGATTTTTGAAAAAAACTAGGTCACATACAAAAATACAAAATTTTAAAACAAAGAATGTCTTGATATGAGAGATATGTTTAAAAGCTTGTAAAATGGTTTTGTATTCAACTTCTAACATTTTTTTCCCGTCAATCGCAGAGCAAAATATTCAAATGCAGTCATGCAAAAACCTGACTTCTGAGCAAAGGAAGCTGCAAGCTCTACTGTCAGACTGAAAACAGCAGCACGGTCCCCTCTCTGATGTCCTTGCTTGAGTGCAAGGATTGGACTACACCTTTATTCTTCAACTAGGAAAGAAAATAGTTATGGAATTCGGACAGAAAGCCACCCACTATCCTGTGGATCTCTACTATAGGCTTTAGCAAATAATTCAGACTTTTCACTAGTCCCACATGGATTTGCCTGAGTGTTTATCTGCAGAAGGAGTCTCTGATTTTGCACTGCACAAGGGAACGCGGCTGTGTGACGGGGAGCGTGTGTGGAGCTCAGTGAGCAACGCTTACAGAGTCTATGCACTTACAGTTCTCATGATAGTCTCCTTTTACAGGAATTTAAACTGAAGCTGTAGGTCTTGACTCTTTATTCTTCAAGATAAATGAGTCTTCTCTATAAGTTTCAGTGGAAATAAGATCAGAGACCACTGACTCTGAAGCCAATTTGGATGTTCTGCCCTGGCTGAAACGCAATCGGTGCTGCTGTTTCATTTTTGCCAGAATGCAGTAATTCAGTTCAGCAGACTAGAAACAGTGCTACAGCATGAAAAAACAGAGCTTATAATAAACTCTCCCTGCTGTGGTAAAGGCAAACTTAGCATTGAGCAAAGCACTAGACCAGAAAATCTTATAATAACAAATACCAAACCCCTCCCATCTTTAAAGGTTTAGAGGGAAAACCGAATGCAGTATGTATTGCCATGTGGGCCTTACAGCAGGGGAAACCAAGCAAACACGTATTTACAGCAAAGAATTACACTACAGCAAAACCCACATGTTTTGCATCCTTTAAGTGCACACACACAAATCTTTGTTTCCAACAGAATTCTGTGATATCCCAGTTCGAAATCAATTCCTGCCTGAAGAAGCTCAGGCTGAACTGGTGAAGACAAGTCCTGCTGTTGCCTTTGCTTTCAGCACCAGCTGGAAGTTCATACGCTGTGATAGGCAGGATTTTCTAGTTGCACAAATATGCACAGGTATGCAGGGGATATTTTATATAAATACAGAATGAATTGTTGTGCCTGCTCAGACCCATTTCCAGTTGCCCTCCCCCAGCTTTTCCAGGGCACTAAAACTATGGTAAACTACATTTGTGCTGACTGAAGCAAATGCTGAGCTATGGCAACGGGAGGGATTTTCATACTGGTTTGCATTTGTTTTCTTTTCATACAAAAATTTTGCCTCCCATTAGAGAACCCAGCTGTTCTGTTTCTGGAAAATTAATCTGAAATACAGCAGATTTTCACATCATCAAACCCAGATCCTGGTGACCCTGCTGTTCAACAGCTCCCCCAGACCCTTTTTTGGATACTGAACAACCTCCCAGGATTAGGCTCCTGTGTAGTGCAGAGCGATGTTATGGAGTGTTACAGGGTAACACTGTCAGGAGTGTTGAGGCAGGAAACCAAATGATTGAAAAGGCTCATTCACTGCTTTTAAATTGAAAGTTAAAATGTAGACTGTTCTGGAGGATTTATCCACGGTGAAATAGCATCTCTCTTGCCTGGTTTTTGGTAGGTCACTAGGTCCATCAATATTCCCACACAGATTACAAGAACACTACTTACAAGAAAATTCTGAACCAACCAGCTGTGTCCAAGAAAGGAAAACGTAAAGCATCTATGCCTTTCATTACTACCTGGTAATGTTTATGAAAAAAATATTTGTGCTGATTTGAGGCCTTATTCCAACATGGTGAGAGCGTGTCCAAATTGCAAACCTGCAGACTCTGACTGCAGATTTGTTTCTCACTAATCTTAACATGTAACCTTCTGACTACAAATGGTGCTGTCAAGCATGTCACCTTCTGCTGAAAATAACAAATTACCTCTGTAAAAAGAAGGCAGTTTAGAGGAGTTAACTTGCTGCTCTCAAAAAAAGAGTTTGAATTCTGAACTCTTGAATTGTTTTCCTCTAAATTTGTAATTGGTGGGCCTGCTAAAAAAAAGGGAAAATTAAACAAACAGCCGCCTAAAAACAGAAGACCAATCAAAGAACCCAAGAGGACTGATTAATTCTTTTCTTTGCAGTTCTTTATCTCCTCTTACTTGTTCTCTAGAAAAATTTCTCTTTAAAAACCTAGCTAGTTATGAAGACATTTTACATTTCTACCATACAATAATTATAGTTAGCTTAGTTTAACCTTTCTATGTCATTCAGCAACACTTCAACTACTGGAAGCCGTAGCAAACTGAGGCTCTAATGATAATATTGCTCCAATGATGCTGAATACTTTTTGCTTCACACAGTATTTCTAGTAGACAGACTACAACAGAAGCGTGGGCAAATTCCAAGGATTACTCTCTAAATGGGACCAGTAAACTGTGATGAGTCCATTCCAAAAATGGTTGTGTGTTTTTTTTTCCACACTGAAGAATGCCACAACCCCAGTGAGCTGTGCAGTCACCAAGATGTGTCACACGCTGGCAACTGCCTATTTGCTCATTTGTGACACTCTGCTTAGGCTGCTCTGGTGCAGCAGCTGTGATGCAGACAATACCTTGTTGTATACAAAGATTTAATTGAAAAAAAAGGAAAAAAAAAAACCAAACTGGGCCCAAATAACCCAATAGGTTACAGAGTACAGGGTACAGAGCTCACTCATTCCAAGTTCTTGTGAAGTAAACCACTTTTTAGCCATTTGAGTCAAAGCTGTACCCAAACCAGTGCACCTTGAATAAAATGTTAGTCCTCCTTCCCCAGCATCCCCTCCCTAAGCACACTTTTTTCAGTTTTCTACTGGAATGAAGTTGAGATCCTTTAGCTAACCATGATGGGGGATGTCCTAACTCATTAAAAAAATAGAAAACACTTCACCCAAACAACAAAAACAGAAGTTTGATGGGTCTGAAAATTTTCTACAAACTATTCTGTGCAGTCATCTTCAAATCATTGTAGAACATGAGACTTGTTTCTCTTTGCAAACAGCTGAAGGAATCCGAAGAGTGACACTGCAAAGGTCCTTACAGGAAGAAAAGATCAGTTATAGCTGTTTATTATGAATCCCTCCTCTCTTAGTAGATAATTCTGCCCAGCAATGATAGCTCTGCCTGCAGCGGAAACCTGGACCAAAGTGCAGGAAGTATGAAGTAATTCTCCAAACTACTCACGTTGTCCCCAGCCGGGAGCAGCCCTGCTGCTGCTATAGGCAGTCCTTGCAGAGTGCAACCTGCCCCTTGATATAGTCCCTGCAGGGGCAAATCCTTCTGTGGGTGGGGTGGGAGCCTGCACAGCTGAACAGTAACAGGTCACCTTGGAAAACACAGTGCTTCCTCCTTCCATCAAAAGAGGGAACCAGGATATCATTTGCAGACTCCATGGTGAGACATTCGATATTGTGCCTAAAAAGCAAAGCACGTGATCTAAATCACACCTGCGTTTACGGGAGTTTGGTACAGTTTTCATCCTTCCTCGCTAAAAATAAAATCCTTGCTCTATTAGATCCTAAATCAAGTACATTTACACTTGCAGCTTTCCAGAACGTGACTTTTCTCCTGTACAGATTCTCTCTGCAGAGGGCAGTGCAGCCTTTACAGCTTTACTGTTCTCTAAAGATTAATAAAAGAAGTTAAAGAGGAAAAAATCGCTTTTGACTGTTCCCCAAAACCTAATATTTAAATACACCATGGATTTTCAGTAAGACAGACTCAAAGAATCTGAAATCAGGAGATACTGTCTTTGATTTCAGGAGGGCTCTTCCCCAGGGAAGCCCCACAGAGCCAGGCAGCCCTGGGCAGCTCGAGGTAGGTGAGCTGGACTGTGAGGATGAGGGATGCTGCTCCTGGGCTACAGGGAGCAGGGTCTGCAACTCCCAGGAACCAGCCAGCACCAGCCAGTGGGAAAATGAAAAATGCCAGTTGCCATTTTCTGACCACAAAGCTTAAACACAAGGGTAGCAATTCCAGCAGAGCCTTGTTTTTCACTTATCCTGGAAACACTGGTAACTTTCAGCATTTAACAGAGGAGTTTTTTTCCACAGGATTATGATTTTGTCTAGACAGCTAGAAAAGAAAGTTTTTATATGAGCTGCTTCTGAACTCCACTGGAAATTACAACTTTTCAAAGAAAATACAAACCCAAAAATCTTCTACAATGTATTTTAGTGAAAAGTGGGGATAGAAAACCTGGAAAGCAGATTGCCTAGCAGTCATTTGTGGGAAGCTGGTTTTGAGGGCTTTGTTTTCATTCTGAAAGGAACACAGACACATATCCAGAGAGACAGCACCCGAAAGCAGCATTCCTTTCCTTAATGCATAGCTGAATTTTATACATCTGCACCAACACCTCCAGTGTACCAGGGTTCACAATTCTTTACCCAGGACAATACTGACGGAAGGTTTTCGTCCCCCTGTGCTCCTGGCACAGTGCTCTCAGCAGTCACCACTACCATACAGTGCACAAAGCACTGCCAGGCCCTCACTCACAGCTTGCTTCAGCCAGACAGAGTTTCCCTCCCCACCTTCCCTTCTCACAGAACTCGTGCTTTAAATTCCAAGTGTGGTAAAACCCAGTGCAATAAAGAGACCAAACAACATATTTGTGCTATAAATACTTACCTAAGCAGAGCTTTGTCCTTGTTAAGATGCTGGAAGAAGGAAGGCTCACAGATGAGCTGGCTTTCCTGACAAACTTGCTTACAGGATTTTCCAGGTTCAGCAATTTTTACTTGAAGGGCACTTAGTGGGGGCCACATCACCTGCCCGTGACAGAAATCCTGCAGTGACAGATCATGTTTTATTATGATGTGTTCAGACAACATTTCACAATACTCAGAGTGTATTTTAACATTTGGCAACTCTTATCAAAACGTGATCAAATAATTTGGGCCTGATCCATCATGGTTTGCTTTCTCTGGACAAAACCAAAACTTGTGTGAACTGATCCCTCACTGTGACCCAAAGCCCCAAATCCATTTACCAGTTCTCAATATCAGCTTGAGCTTTTTTTATTCCGTTTTAATTTCCTCTGCTGAAGGAGGAGGTTTTTATACTTCCAGGTCTAACCACAAATGTAATATTGTACAGTCATGAATCACAAAACATCATGGGTTGGAAGGGACCCACAAATTTCAAGGTGAGACCAAAGGGGTGTCCTCCTTCATCTGTCTTTTCTTGGTCTTGGGTGAATGTCCTCACTCCCTTTGCCAAGCTCTGGGGCTCAGCTGAGTCTCTGCTGAGCCAAGCCAGTTTTCTGACCTCATAAGAGTCCTGCCCCAAACATTTTCTGCTGGGTTGTCAAGTTCTCTGCTTGGCCACATCTTTCAAAGTCAGTGTGTCTGTTCCATCAGCCCAGCCTGCCTCATCCAACAGCTCCCAGATTTGCAGCAGGGAATCCCTGCTGTTTTGGCTGCGGTTGCCTGGCTGCTCCTTTGATGCCAGTGCCATAACTGAAGCAGCCCCTCCCTCTGGTTCCCAGCCTCTGCTGCTGCCTTGTGGAGCAGACACAACTGTGTGTGCAGCCACAGAGCAAACAGGATCAGGGCATGGATTCACCAGATGGCAGGGAGGCACCAAACAGCCACACTGGGCGCTGGCAGGACAGAGCAGCTTGGAGACACAGCTGGTTTAACCCAGCTGAAGGTGGCACTGCTGGGTGTGAAACCACAGCTCACAGCAGTTCTCTTACCTCCGACTGTAAAGGCCTTCAGCCCAGGTGTTGGATCTGAAGGTTCAGGGAATTCACTAAACCTTTCTTGTGAATATTGTCTTCCCTCCTGACCCTAAGCCGTGGCCCCAGAAGGGGAACCCTGGACGCCTCCTTTAAATGCTACAGTTTCACTGTCCATAGAGTGACTGGTGGGAGAGAATATCTGAACACATCCTCCTCACACTCAAACATCCCCTGAAGACCTCACTGTCATGGTCAAGACTCACAACCTCTGAAACAGATCAGCTCTTCATTCCAGCATCTTTGTTCCCATTTCAGGCTTGCACTGCTTTCTCTGTTCTTCCTGCCTCCACCACAAACTCATCAAAATAAGGTCTCAATCTTTATTTTTGCTTTTTATTTTTGTTCATCTGACAAGTTAATTTGGCAAAGTGCTAAGCACATGCAGCTAAAATTGTGCTTGAACATCCTGGGAGCTGTGAAACACCACCAGCTTTTGACAATTAGTCAAAGCTGAACAAAATGACAATACTTTGTGGATTTCTGAGAAGCACAAGGCAGGGCTTAGCCCTTGGGGGAAGGCCACAGGTGCCATCTCTTGATTGTCTCTTTTTCTCCCTTACACTGAGCTCCATTTCTTCCTGATTGACAAAAACTCCCAGTTATAGCTAACTTGGGTAGAAGAATCAAAAGCAACAGAGATACTTTTACAGGTTTTGTCATCAATACAGCAGCAAAAAGCTTAAAGTGTTTACTGGCAGGAAAGCGGAAATAGTTGTGCAGTGTTAACTGCCCTTCTGACCTGGAGCTGTGTTATTCTTTAGGACTGTCTTTAATAGCACCTACCTTCAGAAATACAAGCACAGACACATGTCCAGTGCCCTTGAAAGAAAACCTGGCAATTAAATGACATATCAGAGATAAAGGTTATTCCTATCTCTCTTCTGCAGCAGCCAGAACAAAAGGCAGAGCTGGCTACTGCAACAGATCTGGCTTGGGCAGAAGTCCAAGCAGGCACACAATTTCTAGAAACCAGGATCTCCTGTAAATCTCTGCAGTTTATTACTCCAATTCAACATCTTCTGCTGCTCTCAGCTGGCAGTAATGCACAGGGACCAAAAGTCCTCTAAGTAACTGGGTTCCAAACCATTTAAATCTTTATTGATTGAAACTAAATACTTGAAAAATCTGCCCAGAGGCTGCAGCCGACTGCAATTCTGCCAAAAAGCACCTCTGTGTTTGAGTGATCCTTTGTGATCCAAAGCTTTTTTGTGTGTACACAGCTAAGGAAGTCACATACACACTGAAAAACTGCTTTGCCTTTCTGCTTTCATATAATAACAAGGTCTGCACAGCTACTGTTTCTACTTGGACAGCAGTGACACTGAGAAGCTTTAAAATGGAGATGGTCCTCCCTTTACAACATAATCCAAAATTCACCCACAATAGAAGTTCATACCTGTTTTTCAATAAAGGCGTTCATCCTCTGGAGCATTCCCTCACAGGTAAATTCGTAGGGCAAGTAAGGGTCAATCTGTGGAGAGAGTGTGTTAAGGTTAGAGGGGTTTTTGTTTCACTCAACTTCATGGTGTACTCTGTGCCAGCAGCTTCTGTTCCAAATACTCCATTATAGCTCAAGTAGCAACAAAAGATACAAATAAACTCATTAACAAATAATAATTTTACAAAACCATCAGCAGTTTTAGTTAATTTTTGCTCCTTTTTAAAGGAGCAAATAAGAGTTGCTCCTTGACTATCTTTATGGAAACTCAAGGTACACTGCAAAGTGGAAGATGTAAGGCTAGTCTGAGACCCTCTGGGATTCCAGAACTCCTGTTTTAACTAAGTTTCAGTTCTGAACTTGAAGCGACAAAATAGAATGTGATACCTTTGAAAATTCCTTCAAACTCTTCCCCCTCTTGAAGTACCCTCATTACCATTCCACACTGTAAGTGCACAAGCACTTCTGTGGGAAGGTCAGGGCTACAAATTCAGAGCTGAGCAGGGCAAAGTCTGCAATGCTCTAAGAATCAACAATGAAACTTCCTCACTGAATGCACAGAAAATACAGATTGCTGTATAATTCACACGTGAAATTCTCATTTCTATACAAATTCACCCACTCGTTCTTTTCAAGTAAGAACCTGACATATCCAGTACTAAAACATGATAATTTCGATACCATTGATATGCAATCATTTTTTCTTCAATATCCCACCAAAATGCAGCACTCATTAGACTAATATTAGGAGGCACTCTACGTGCAGTACACACTACACCCTCAAGTGCTGATAGCAAATTGAGGACACATTTCTCACCTTTTGATTCAAAATTGATTTCACAGCCTTCTCAACCTCAGAAAGATCATTGATGTCCACAGTCCACACATGGGGCTTCCCAATGTAAACTTCAGCATAGGGATGCTGAGATGTCAACTGTAAGAAGAAATTATACTGGTAAAAAGTAATGTTCAAGATATCCTTGATTCTCACTCTCTCTATTAGACTTTTTGGATGAAATGCACTAGGAGAGTGCAAAAATTCAGTTAGAACACAACAGTCAGCATCATTCCTTCTGAGCTACCTTTCAGATTTTCTCTTTAAATTTAGAGAGTGAATTTAATTGGAAAACTGAAAATCAGATAACACAGATCATAAATAAGATATGGGCACCTCTGTTTGTGGCTTCAATCTTCCCAGGGACCCACATCACAGAAGACTTGATGTTTACTGAAATTACTTGCACCACGACCTTGCTTCCCCACAGCTCATTCACAGAGCCACCCTCCTTCTTCACAACCTGTCACTGCCACAAGTCCTGCTTATACCTGCATTATTGGCTCCCAGAGATGTCATCCTCACCCTGAGTCCTTCAAATTTCAAATATTGCCAGAGTTCTCTGAGCAACAGTGAAGAATAATTTCTATCACAAAGAATGAATTCTGACTCTCATGGCTGAGAGTAGAAGAGTAACCTGACCTCACCAAGAGTGTTAACCAGTATTTTGCTCACCACTTTGTTAGAAAATAATATCAATGAATACCCAAGAAGGTAACTAAGAAAAGCTGTATCAGAGCTGCTTTCAGAACTAGCAGGACAGCTCAGTAAGTATTTTTGTGACAGGTCACCCAAGAGTGAGAACATGCACATGAAGACACAGAAGCGAGCAAAAACTATAGAAGAGAGGAGCGGTTCACACTGGCCTCAGAGGAAAACTGCCCTTTCAATAAATGCCAAAAAACCCCACAGGACAGGTTATTTATAGGCAATGTTTATACAGCTGTCTCTTTATGCTGTCTTTACAATAAAAAGACGTTGCAGAAGATCTGAAGCAGGAAGCAGTGTTTGTTGGGAAGAACCTTCTCCTGCATAGGCATACACTGTACCTGATCTTCTTCTCAAGTGAGTGCAAGAAACTGTTGTATTCACTACTAAAATTATTAAAAACCCCATTAAAAAAAAATAGCCATTGCATTTTGTTTGTGGAGAAATAGTAACTTGCAAAGGTTACTTTACAAAACTACTTGACACAGACTTCAAATTCTTGTATGGATAATCATGTCATGGAACTACACAAGCTCTTTTTGTTCTTCTTTAGCACCTGAAGAATGGAGAGAAGCATTTAAGGACTTTTTTAATCTCAAAGAACCAGCACATGGATTACTGTCAATCAGATCTAAAAGCAGTTGTGAGAAAAGGTTATTCTCAGGATAGGTCAGCAGGGCATGTGAATGCAGCAATATTCCTAATGGATATACACCATGTACTTTGGACTAGAGCAGTCAATAGGGATTATTGTTCTGTACAAGTCAGGTGCACAGCATTTCTGTTAGTGCTGACACATGCCGGTGGGATTTACCATGGCATTCCAAGCCCTGAAATTCCTACTAAGCACTTGGATGGCTTCAGATTATGTACTGAGCCTGACCAGTGATGCTGTTTGGGCACAGAACAACTGGAAATGAGACAAAAACTGAGGGACTCACAGAAGAAAAGCTTTGAAAGGTGCCAAGCCCAAGGAGAGAGTTTAAACCTTTATTCCCTTATTGCTGTCTCCTTTGTTAGCAACACAGACTGAGACAAGGGACAAGCTTCAGCTTGTACAGGAGATGTGTATAACAAGAAAGGCAATTACAATTGTGGATCACAAAATTATAAGGAATTTATGTTCCTGATTGAAAATGGGAAACTGTCTTTTGCTTATCAACCAGCCAGTGCTGCTCAGGACACAATTCCCATGGCCCAAGCATAACCTGAATTGGAAGTGTGGCTGTGCAAGGTTATCATCATCTACATGTTACCTGAGAGCTTTCCCTTGATGTAAATACATAAAGAATATAGGTACATACACCTGTGAGCAAGCCATGGCCACAGACACAAGTGCTAATGTCAGAAATGGCTCTGTGACTATTAAATGCCTACAAATATAGGCTGAATTTTACCTACACTGAAGGAAAAAAAAAAATCCAAATTCAGGGCCAGGATGAGGGGTTAGTTTACTTAGCCTCAGTTTTCTCTCACTAGAGTCTAAACACACTGACTGTTTTGAATGCTTGGAGTTTGGTTTTCCTGTTTTCCTCAAGAGTCAGTTCTCCAAAAGTCTTCAGCTTCTAACCACAAACACGGTGGGTGACCATTAATACCTTAACTCAACAGTGCCTTGAACAGGTCTTTTCTGAAGAAAACAAAATCCCAAAGCACACGCACTACCACCCACAAATGCCATTTTCATGATTTACTTAAACACCTGTTTACTTCCCGCACAGTACACTGCAATGTCTGTTTCTTCAACAAAATAAAAACCCTTTCAAATGATGCATCATGTATCAAAACGACACGATCTGTTCCTGGGCAGAACACCAGGTTTTCAAGAGAAACTTCAGTTCATGATGTCTCAATTAGAAGTAGCAGAATGTACCTATAAGCAAATCTAGAGGTAAGGCTTGAAGTCTGCTAACAAAACCATTTTGATTATACTATAAAAATTAGGACTGATAGTCGCACCAAAGGCTACAGAAAAAAGCAGTTGCACACCTCTGGCAATAAACCTTGAACATTAATGTAAATTTTCCTACACTCTGTTACTAAAAAGAAACCCACAAGCACTTTCAATAAAAAAATTATCAAGATTGATAGAGCTTACCTCTCGAAGTGTAGGTTTGCCTTTGAAAAAATCCGTGTTTTTGCTACTTTTTGGTGGGTTAAATCTTAAATTGAGGAAAGCACATCCATTGGCAATAGCCTCCAAGGGAGCTGGCCCCTCATATGGAAATCCAAGACCAACAAACAGCTGTAAAATAGAAAATGAGGGATTTCTTAATTTTTGTTCTTCACAAAAAAGCTAAGAGCTAGCTTAAAACAAACAGTAACCTGTTCTAAATGTACCAGCCTAAAGAGAATGTAGTGCTAAGAAGAAAATGGGAGAAATTCAGCAGTTCACCCCCTCCCACCCAAGCAGTAATGGAATGTCCTGTAAAACACATCTGACAACCATCATCTGTAATGAGCTGAGGTGGTTTTTCATGGAGCTGAGGAAACAACAGTCCCTTTCAGGGCTTTTTTGGGGGGGGCTGGGGGGAAATTGGTGGTTTGATTGGTGCTGAAGTGGAATTTCTGGGGCTCTCCTACAGGTACAGGTTCTAAGGCAGCTACCTCCAGGAACAGCTGCACCAGTGTTTTCCCCACTCCCAAACCAGCCAAGCCGCTGGCTTTGCCAACAGGAACATGCGCCTGGCACACTAATTAAGCCTCCTAATTAAAACGGTAGGTGGCAGCAAACAGCAGCTCACGACACTGGACCGAGGCAGTAAGAGGTCGCAGGGGCTTCCAGAGGGTTCAACGCCTCCAAGGGAAACCGGAGCAAAAATCCATCCCAAAGCTTTTCCTGCACCTGCTGAGATTACAGGTGCTCTCGAAAAGGCACTGCTCTGTGCCAGTGAAACACATTAAATGGTTTTTTCGGAGTTGTTGGAAAAAATCTTGACCCCTTTCCTGGCCAAAGATAATGAAACCCCCTGAATTAAATACAGGATTCTTCATCTTCATTTGAATGTCTGTGTATGATGGGAGAATCACAAGCTCTGAGCTGGAACAGTAATTTCTCAGCACTGCTGCATAACAATGTGTATATATATATATACATAGCTACTGCTTTTATCAAGAAAATAAAGCACACCCTTCATAACTATGAGAATCATGCAATCAGGACACATATTCAAAGAGGTCAAGATATACTATTCTGCATTAAATCTTCTGCAACACAGAAATGAATCCCAGTAACAGAACATTCACAGCTGGGGGCTCTTCCTAGGAGCTGATCCTAACATGGAAGCATAAACTTGTAGTCAGCCCTGACGTGCACAGGCATTGCAGCATCAATCCTCCCCAACCCATGGCAACAACAGTATAAATTCAGAGTTGGCTCATTTTAGAAAAGCAAGTTAACACTTCTTAGCATAGCTGAGGATATACAATTTTCACTGCATGGAGCTGAATATTGTAATTTCAGTTCTCAGCATTCAGGTTAAAGAAGTTGCCTACTTGCAAAAACTTTCTCAACTATCTCACACATTTAAATCTTACAGAAACTCTCCAGTGGCTGATAACAAAAAGATCCAGAAAATGAATTCTACTAAAGACAGATAATCTAAATTCTCATTTTATATATGGCATAAGATAGCCCACCTTTCAGTCAGAAAAAAGCATGCTAAATATAATCTCAAAAGAGGCTGAATTTACAGCAAGATAATCTCTTGAAAATAACGAATTAAGGACATGAAACCATTTCATGCAGTCTGCACATAAAATATTATTTATTTAAACTACTCCTTAGTTCAGGCAGAAAACCAGCTGAGAACCAGCAATTAAATCTATCTGAAGTATCAATTCTCCTATGATCCTGTGTTTGTCTGTTATGTAGGAGTGCTGGGTTGTTTGCTTAGTTTTGCACTTTTTTAATAAACCACTGCTGTGCACTGCTGAGTTCTGTGTCTGACTGGTCCATTTATTTAGGAGGAAGCTCCATGGGAAAAGAAACATGGGTTTATGTTTTGACAGCACAGAGCACACTGCCATCACTTAATCTATAATAAATAGCTTACCACCTGTTTCACATCCATTTTCCAACCTCACCTCTAAGCAGCACTGTTCCTTTGAAGGAAGAAAGAAGGATGTGTCTGATCCCTAGAACAGGGTGCATGTGTGTGTGCTGCCTGGTGGCCTGAGGTTGCAGCCTGGCTCACAGCTGCCTGCAGCCCCTCAAATCCTTCTTTCAGCCCTTCTATCACCCTCCAGCACATCATCATCAAGCCAGCTGAAATTCCCAAACTCAATCCAGACCCTTCTCCACAAAACTGTCCCTTATAAAGTGTCCTTGCCCATGGCAGGGGGTGGAACTAGATGATATTTATGGTCCCTTTCAGCACAAACTGTTCTGTGAGTCTCTCTACGATTAATGTTCCTAGGTTAGGGAGTCAGTATTTTTGTCTGGTATAAAGAGCAAAACAGAAATATCTTACATGCCTCAAGAAAGTCACATTCATTATGATTAAAAGAGCAAGTATTAGAGAACACAGGCCTTTTCTGTAACTCACGATGCTCTCATTTGCTAATCCCTTGAATTACATGCTTGTTATTTCCAGAAAGGCTAAAACAATCTGTCAAGGTACTCCCTAAGAGTATGCAGCAAATACTGCAAGTCACTAACTGAAAAAGAGCTGAAAAAAAGAAAAAAGTAGAAATAACAATCAACCACTTTCAGTGACGCAAACATCCATCCTCAGTACAGACAAGGCTGTGGGGAAGACAAGGCTCTGTCCCACAGAGTAAAGATTTAGAGCAGGCTGTGTTTCCCCTAATTTGTGATGTAAGTGTGCACTGCTGCCTCCCATATGGAAGGTGCTGACTATGGCTCTTAGGGTGATTTCTCATCGGATGTAGGTCTGGTAACCCAGTCCAGCATGGGGAGGTACCCGCACCCTAGGGCTGAAGATCCATATTGCAAAACTCCAAATGTGACTGTGTTGGTAACACCTCAGTGGGCACACATGGCTAAAAATATTAGTCCTGATCTTACCCTGTTAGCTGCAGCAGAACTGCTGTGCAGAGTAGAATTTATGCTTTATGATTTACTGGTTGATTAGTGCTTGGAAAAAATTCATATTCTGTTTGTGAGCATTTTTCTCACCTTTCCGATGTTTCTGAAAGCAAAAGCCATAATTTTTACTAGAGAGCTTTAAGTGGGCACAGGGCACTGATGCCTTAAGAGGCCTCCTAGAAACAGAGACTAGACAGGAGTAAGGGAATAAAAGTAGGTATTTGTTTGAAAGGCCTTCAAAGGTACCCCCTGGGGCCAGAGGCTACTGCCAAGGCAGACCCCAAGATGGACCACAAGTCACGAATTCTTCACACTTTTATAGGTTTGGTTAATTTGCATATCAGGATTAATTCTCCAGTTAATTTAATTCAGTTTAATGATGTAATTTCCCCTCTGCTTGCCTCTTTAGAGGCTCTTTGGTTTATACTTTTTGGGCCTAGGACAGTCTGGGTGTCCTTGAAGAGCGGGCCTGGAGAGGCTTTGTTATGTCTAACTACCATGAGAGAGCAGAAACTAACAGGCTGCAAGAAACTTCAGAGTTACACACTAAGCAGTACAGAATTTGAAAAATATATAAGTTAAAACCTAAGGCATCAGCACAGCCAGCTCTGCACATTGACACCCCACAGAACATGGTGATTGCCAGAAGGAAGTTACACTGTAAAAGTCTATCTAAAAGAGATAACTGCCAATAAATACAGAAGTAGAATGATCATGGAAACAGCAGTGTGGGGTTGGTTTTTTTTAACCTGCTCCTTTTTAGTAAGGGCTGCTACCCATGTGTGTCTGTGCCTGTAAGCCTGCATGGAACAGAGAAAGGGATTTGTGTCTGCAACATCACTGGCCCAAATTGAGCAATGCAGGTGTTGAAACCCTTAGAGTTTGGTTTTCATAAGAAAGGCTCCTCAGGAATCTTTTCCACTTTTGTAATGAACTGAGCCTCTGGTTTGGAGTGCCAGACTTCTGAGTTGGCCACCCAGCATCACACCAGCCAAGACACCACTCTTGCTGCTGTAATGTAAATGGTCCTCTCCCAGCGCAGTAGCTAAGTGGAGACATCTCTGACACAAAACGTGACTCACAACCCCTCTCATGAAAAGCAGTGTGTTTTTTGCTTTTTTTTTTTTTTTAGACTTTCAACTAATACTAAGCAATTTATTTGTGGAGTTTACAGCACCACATCAGACTACTATTAAAATAAGTAAGTAAACAGTCTTTCTAAATTATAGCCAAAAGTATAAAATAAAGAGTGAATGCTTTATTTCACTGACTGTAATTATGACTAGCTGAATAGCTAAGAAAAAAATTTCATATTCCAGAGACTAAATGCTGTAGTTCCATGCACAGGAGTGTTTATCTTCTCCTCTCCCCTTTCTAGCATTATTGAACTTTATCTAATTTATTCTGTCAGGCTGGTAGGTTGATCACCACTTTTATATGCCTCCTTACTGAACTTATATATTCTCTTCTGAACTCCAGGAAAAGGAGTATAGCAAAGGTTAAGTGTCTCGCCATATTGTGCTCAATAATACAAAATACTTTCTGCAAAAGCCAATCTCAAGTTGTTTGTGATTCAAACAACTTGAGAATAGAATCACTAGTTAAATGTCTTTTCAGCTGATTTTATGAAGTGTGTGGAAGTAAATATATATTCCTTCATAAAAGGCAATATGAAAACAAAGTTTGTTTGCCTATGTCTGTCTAAGCAGGGTGTTGCTTTTATTAATCCCCATACAGAAATCGCAAACCCCACTTAATAAAATAATTCAAACTCTCTCAAAAATTCACAGTGACTCGAAGGAAGAAGTTGCATCTGAAACTTTTTTGAAAGGAGAAATATTTCTCAATAATTCAACACTGGTTCCTCCAAGAGAGCCTGGTCCAACTCCTCCAGCTGCCCACTTGGCAAGGAGCCCTGTGAGTTGGCAGGAAGGCTGCCAGCTCGCCTACCCCATTCTCCTCCGACGTGATGAATGGCTTTACATCTCCTCATTAGGAACTGGAGACATGGCTCGTTTTTGTCATGCTCTACACAGCTGAAGCAGCCATGATGAATCTCAAGCAGCCCCTCCTGCCTGCAGAACTCCCTCCCTCCAAAATGTGCTGCTTTATAGTGCACATAGAACGAAATGGCAGCTGCATGCTGCCCAGAATAACTGTGTCCTACCAGCTACTGCAGGGACCAAAGACATTTTGGGAATGCAAAGCTCTGATTAAGAATCACAGGACTGAGCTGTCACCTATTGGTATTTTGCTGTCTAAGGACAAAGTGAAGCAGTGCAGCATAAGCTGACACTTCTGACTAGGCTGAACCACGTGATCTGTTAAATTATTACTTAGCTCTCCCTTTCTCAAAATCAGAACATTTGTCAGCTGACCTAACAAAAAACTGCTAACACAGTGTTGAAATCACAACCAATGACAGACAATCCTTGCCCTTGGTCTCAACACATCTGAAGGCTTCTGGAAGTTTAAGAACAAAGGTTGCTGTCTCCCTGCGATGCTCCAGATGAGCATTGTCCCCACAGATGTTCCCAGCCCAGAGTTACGGCCCTGATTATTCACACATTTGCAGCACATGGACAGTCTGGTGACAAAACCCCATAACTAAATTCATTAGGGGGCTCTGGTCATGTTGCCTAGTGAATAAAGTGATTATGATTAAAAATTGTCCTTGAACATCACTGCATGCATGTGCACACACACACAGGGGGCTCCTCTGGGCACAAAGCTCTTATCCAAGTCAGCCTGATTTTTGTGAAAAACCTGCACTTATTTTAGCAATTCAATCCATGATCCATCTGATACAAACACAATTGACCCACATAGACAGCAGATGGCCACTAGTGACAGGTGAGCAGTGTTTTGTACTAAGCTGCATTCAAGTATTGCCTCTTAAAGGGTATCAAAATCTGGAACTGTGAATATATGGGCAGCAAGAAGACCTAGAGCAAGTGTGTCTGTTGATCAACACTGACAGGTAACCATATGCTGAGGCAGAACAGCCAGAGTACCTAGGAGATACTAAGCATCAGCCAGCAAAAAAAATAAAAACCTCACCCACCCCCCAACCCCCCTCCAACTGAAATGTTCAAACAAATTAGATGGGAGATCTCAGTTTCCACTTTCAGTTCCAGATGCTGCTGTTTTACTTTTTCTGTTCGATTAGATATATTGAAACCATATTAGACAGGAATAATAAGCAAAATGCATGATGCAATAAGCCATATTTAATTTCATTTTGTTGCAAAATCAGAAATACATTGCACCCTCATTTCCCTGACATGTATTACTAATACTTATGTATTAGGAGAAGCAGATGGACTATTAACAGCTTATCATCAGGGCAAAGTTTTTTTAGCCTGGCTGTATCCTAAATAAATAATTTCCTAAAAAGGAAAACAGCTTTTGTCATTTGCAAACCTGCTAACAAAAGTTCAGAAAAGCCATATAAAAATACTGTTTGGAGATGTAATTTTTAAAACCCTGTCTTTCTGATACAGGGTTCTGAAACATATTGATGATTTTCTCAGTGCCATCTACTAAGAAATGCAGCAAATTATGAAAAGGCTTTTCCCCAATGTTAAGAAAGAAAAAAAAAAAAAATCAACCATAACCAGTGAACAACAATAGAATAAAAATCACTAAAATCTAAAATGCTCCAGGACTCTGACAACAGTACAGCACAGAGCCATACTTTTCACCAAATCCTTTTTGTGAAAAATAAGCAACTTACTGTCTCAGGAGCACTTCACAATCCCAACACAGTCTATTCTATCGGATGCTACAATTACTATTCAAATTCTGAGCGAAACAAGTCTGCTACCCCTGTGTCACAAAATCCATATTACTAAATTGCATAACACATAGATATCAACTTGAATTTGTCCTAAATTGAATGTCTTTGCATTGCATCTTAGAGCAAATATAATCAATAACAACTAGATGAGATATCTAGTTAATACTGAAAAGCAAGCTTTTTAATGTGATACATGCAAGATGGCTGACAAAAAATTAGAGAAAGACTTAGTTAAACGTAACTATTATTATGAACTGGTATTTGTATAGGGACTTCAGTAATTCTATAGGAAGTCCATTTGCTTATTTTACTATTTCAGTGAATAGAACACATGTTTTTTTAGGAGGTAGTCACTGTTCATGCTCAGGGTTATTACAAGGTCAATATTCTTCTCACATTATGATGAATGCAGGGATTTCATACTCCACACAGGCAAAAGCTGTGTAATCTCAGATTATCTATGATGAAAGCAAATGTTGACTTTCTAATATGCAACATTATGTGTGTCTGCATGCATCAACACACAATGGGTGCCTTTAAAAACTCATAATTTACCACCAGCTGTCACACAGAGATGCCAAATTACCATCATTTGCCTAAGTACTTAAAAAAAGAAGATCTCTGCAGTTGTGTGGGAAGCCTAAGAGGTGCTTGCTTTTTTCTTTTCTTTTTTTTTTTTTTAAGAGATTTTTCTGTGGAAGTGCACAGCAAGAAACTATCAACAGTGGTGCACTTCCACCACTGTTCCACCATTTAAAATTAGATTTTGCTAATTTTAAACATACAATCCCCTTCTTTCACCAACTTGAAGTTAAACATCCTATTTAAATGCAATCTACTGAAGTGTTTTAGTGCTGCAAAGTGCCAGAAAGATAATGGGAAGGGCACAGAATCCAGACAAAGCTTTCTAACTGTGGGGATGAAAGTTTATTTCAATGTATATCCCATCCCTTATCTTGAGTTCCCTTGACTCTGGAGCCACAGGCAAAGCACATCACGAAAAGCCACGCTCTTCTGCTCACTCTCTGTGCACAGCTGAAGCAGAGGAAGGACATGAATGGCAAATGAAGTGCAGCTTTGCTTTTCTCCCTGAGAGAGCAGGGTTGCTCTGGGTTAAAGTCATTGGGAGGGCAGAGCAAGCATGTAGCTGTACAGCTTTTGAATGTTACCTAACATTGACCTCAGGGATGTAAACTAGAGCACACTCTCAGCTGATAATCTCCTTGAGCTGAATATCACATTCAAGAAAATGAAAAATGCATTTATCCCTGTTTCTCAAGCTGGTTGTTAAATGTGACTGTGGGTTGTCATCCCAAATTTCTAATTTGAGCTGTCAATCCACCAAACACGGACATGATGAAAAACGTATTCTTGGCACACAACTTAAGCTCCTTTACACATGATAATTTTTTCCCAGTGCTTTTAAATTAAGAGCTTATTCATAGGAGGTGAAATGCATGCACTTCAGACACCCTCTATCTGGAGCTATTTTTTGCCACCACTCCTGCTCGACGAACTTACTTTGGTTTCTCTCAGCAGAAATTGCAAATCCCGCCCACTGAGTATTCCATGGTTTTTTACATAGCCAGGAATGTACATGGTGCTTGTCCCATGAACAGTCCCATGGACCTCCATATAGGTGTGGATGACATCCAGATAAGCCTTCTTGTCCTGTAATGGCAAGGAAAAAATATTTTCAGTCATTACAAATTTGAACAAGCAGTATTTAATCAGAGCTGTTCTTTATCTCCTGTACCACAAAAGCCAGGAAGAGAAGAAGTTAATTCATTCCTATTTGATTTCTATAATATTTGATCTTTCATTATGTTATTAGTTTGGTTTTCTACTAAACTGGAAGAAAACTGCAGCTTTGTCACTCATAGTCGAGGTATAAAGAAATCAATACCAAGGCCCTCTTAACTTCTAACTGGACAAAAAACAGGACACCATCAGACAGCTGTAATCTCTGCATGCCTCAACAATACTTGGCTTAAAATTACAGAAAACTCATTTTGAAATATCAAATTTTCACTGATTTTGTCAAAGATGCAAAATAATTATCTCCTTTGTGAAGAAAAGGGTGAATATCACCTTAGTCAGATGCAGTCTTGCCAACTGAATAACTGAACACACTCCTTTATCTAAATACCCAGTGTTTGAGTTCCATGAGAGACCTACAAATATTCCACCTACCTGAAGTTTTAGAGGCATTTTGGAAAAGACCCAGAGAAGAACAATGGCTTTAATGTTGCATTAAAAAAAAAAAAAATTAAGAAAAAATAGTACACCATCCTAGTTTGCACACAAGAATTACTTTAATTTTCAGTGCCATATGTTTTTTGAGTTTTAAAGACTACTGGCATTCCAAGGCAATTAGCTGAAGACTGTATTTACACGCAGTCTGCAACACAGATCAGAAGACTTTCCTTCAATATTTGCACATAGTCTTAGTAATAGCTCTAAAATCAGGCAACAAGTCGCCATACTTCTTGGCAGCAAGAGAGTTTTTACGAATTCTACTTTCACTCACTATTTTTGTCATGTAAATTCTGTGCAGTGTTCCTCCACAGCCCTGTGGGAAACCTGGCCAACAATTGTACTGAAGTTCATTCAAAGGACAAGTTAGGCTGATGAAAATCCTGTCTTTTCCAATCCTGGAGGAGCAGATATCAGGCCTAGGAGGATGAGTGCTACTTCTTACAGCTTCCTTGCTGAATTAGTTGTTGCAGAGGGTATTTAATGTCCATAACAATGGCTTCTCCCTTCAGCCTGCACTGCTGGTGACCTGCCTGTGCTGGGGAGGATGGGCTGACTCATCTCTGAATGTCCCTCCTGGCAGCTCTGCCAAGGCTGCACCAGCCAGACACTGTCCTGGCCTAAGTGTTACATAAAACAGCCAACAGATAAAGATGCTTTCTTGTTCAATGTGGCTGCTGTTGTTATTAATTAACACAAATTATTCAAACAACTGAAAGGTTGCTCCATTTTTCACTTTAAATTTGAATTACTCTGTAAGACATGTTCTCACGTAATTGTTAAAATACCATAATTAGGAACTTTGAGAAACTCATACACTTTGTCAAGAGAAAATCCATTTAGAACTTTTTTCTTTGGAAATGAGCAGGAGAAATATGAAAGGAATGGCCTGCTCTTGTTTCCAGAGGATACCTTAATCCTGCCTGCCTGGCTTTTAATATATCCAGAACTTTGGAGTGTTCAGGGTTCTGAACGGAAGAGAAGGCAAGGAAGCAACAGGTACTACTGACATGATCCACCTGCAGCAACAACATCAAGGCACTTGCCTCAGATTTTACTGGCTCATGACACAAACCCTGGTGACACAAATGCACTCTAAATCAAGAAAAATTTGACAAACGAGCAGCTTGAAAGAACAAAACCAAGATTACCTAAAATTGCACTTCTTTTCAAGATTGCAGTAACAATTTTACAAACCTTTTACAGAATATTTAGCTGTTTTAAAATGACATTAACCATGCACAGCCTTAACTGGGAATATTGCTTAGGCATATGACTGACTTCTTTCCCAATTCAGAGTCTAAAACCACAGATAAAACATTTATTATCCTAGACAGAATCAAAGCCCAACCTTATTTACTTCTAGTCAAAACCAGCTGCTTTCATAATCATCTATAAAGTACCACAAAATACTATTACCACCTTATACTTTACCTCAAGCTCACCAACATTTGCCTCCTTTTGCAATTAAGTGGTTCTGAATTTCCACATTCTTTGCAGACAAGTGTTATTTTGGATCATAAAAGTATATATTCTAGGAAGCCACCTCACAAAAATAATCAGGACACATAATCAAATTCTAGACATTGAAAACAGTGAATTAGAAAACGAGAGAGTGCAAAAATGGCATTTATAAATAGAAAGGCTACATGTAAATAAAGCAAGGAATGTGACTTGCAAACAAAATATTAACATTCCTTCAACTATTTATCCACTTCCTGAGTTTGCTCACTTGGGAGCAGATATAATTATTCTTTTATCTTAAACCACTTGAACTTTACTTTCTCCAAGATGAATTCAAAGAGACAAGGTCATGAGCTGCTGGGGAGTAATGCAAACCTGACATTCTCTGCAGTTTGTATCAGACTGCACTGTTCACCCTGCTGTCCGTACTGCAAACCTAGACTTAGAGGATGGAAGATAATCACATTTAAAAAAAGGCAAATTATTTCTCCTCAGAACCAAAATGGAAATGTAACAGTGAGTAACAGCTACACAAACCTTTTCTGAAACAATTTTTCAGCAGCTAAAATAAACATGCCATTCAGGAAAGTACTTTTTGTTGATCACTGACTGCATAACTGTTATTACTGTTCATCAATCATTTCCACCTACTTTTAAAAGCATCATGATAAGGCCTTTCTCAGCAAAGCAATCAAGTGACAACTGTTTGAGAAGTCTTTCCCTAGGACAATGTTGACAAGAAGACACAGTATGAAGACGTGAAATTTTAAGTTTGGTGGGTGAAAAATTTAAATATAAAAGCTACAAAAATATGTGGTGGAAACACAATTCATCAAAAACTAAATTCTGCTTTTAGTTCTCTCAGTGTAGTAGCTGGTGGTAATTAACAACTCTGCTTTACCAACAGTTTGCCAGTCCAAGGTAATGACAGTATTTTGTAATTTTGGACCATTCGGGTGCACTCACAGAACACCAAAAATTCAGCACTGAATGAAACCAAGCACTGCTACAGGCCAACTACATAGAGAAGAGCTTGATTTAGGGTTCTCAACTGCTTTATGGCTTGAAAGTTCAGACTGCAAAACATATGTAAAACAGCCCGTATATCCAGCCTCGCTTCCTTGCATTGAAAAATTCAGAAGGCAATGGTTTTATAAAGCTTGACAAATGTAATTCAGAAAAGCCAGTACTGGGATACATCTTTGTGTGTATCCTAAAAGCATACTGTTAGAAGTCTTATCATTTGGGTGCTTATGTGTGGAAGTGTCAAGTCAAAAGTGAGCCAAAATGCAGTGTACGTGCAATGTATGACAATCGAGATTGCGACACAAACATAATCTCTGCTTGAGAACTGTCACCCTCTCAAAGACTTCTCAAGACATCCCTGAATAAAGAAAATTCTGTCTACCAGGGAGCTAGAAGAGAGCACAAAGGCTGGGGAATATTAAGAGAGTCAAATACATACAGTGTTTTACAGGGGTAAATCACAAAGAATAGATTAATTCTCCTGGAACTCAAATATGAAAGTTTCAAACTGCCCTGAATTCATAAATGGATGTAGAGAGGATTCAGTGACTCATGGCTAGCAAGTATGAACTCTACACTGAACAAGTTATCTGAAATTTAAATAGTTAACTATGTAACCACATAAACCCA
This sequence comes from Corvus moneduloides, assembly GCF_009650955.1. Lineage (NCBI taxonomy): Eukaryota > Metazoa > Chordata > Aves > Passeriformes > Corvidae > Corvus > Corvus moneduloides. Next base: position 32,904,668 of record NC_045482.1, on the reverse strand, counting down.
TCAAAATTACAGTAGTCAGTTCTTCCTGTCCAAGGAAATCCTCTCTCACCAAACTGGTAGTGTTCTCTAAAGAAGCCAATCAGCTTGTAGGAGTTCTTTGAAGTTCTTAAAGGAATGAAATCTCCTGGAGAGAGATTGGGAATCACTCTTGTGAATTAACAGTCATCATGTGAATGAGAATGGAGAAGTGACAAAAGCATGCTGTCATTATTCACAGTAGAAAAACTCAAACTAACTTCAAAATGTTGCATAAAAACATCATAATATTGAACACCTGGGGCTTTAAAGCTTTTGAAAAAGTCCCCTCAGTAATCTAAGGGACAGAGAGACTAGAAAAGAGACTAGAGAGTTGATAAATTCAACTGTCATCAAACCCGGGAATAAACTCTCCAAGCAGTTAGTTAGGTTAGAAAGCTGACATTACTTTATTAGCAGCAATGGATGCATGGGGAATTCTCCCCAAAGTATGCATGCCCAGTAACCTATAAAACCAGATTATATTCCTGAAACTAATACATATTCATCACATTTTCTAAATACATGTACATGTGCTAATTATTGCCATGGACTTGTTTGGATATGGTTCTAGATCTTTTGATGAATTTTTTTCTCCTTGAGAGTATCTCAAAGATGTCATCAGGTCACGATGTAGTTCTCTTATCCTTCTTTTCTCTAACACACAATCCTCATTCCCAAAACTAAGATATCAGCTAGTACATATTAATCACTGATAGAAATAAACAAGGAGGCATTAGCTGGCACAAGACTTATTAGTCTCAGACACAGGGAGTTAACACAAGGCCACATTAATCTCTGGCATTTGTACTAAGCACTGTATGGTACAAAACTAAGCATTAACCATGAATGTGGGGATCACACACTATGTGCTAAAGTTAAAAGAATTTTCCGACATCTTTCCCCATCGCTGCATAGACTTCACAGAAATAAAACCTGTTTGCTAACATAACTAAAGTGACACAAATGTTAAAAACCAGCCTTCACTTCGAGTGTGGAAAAAAACTCCTGAGCTAACCAGTGTTACTCAAGAACAAAGACTTTGCATTATACTAACATATGATTATGGACCATGAAAAAAATCAGTCCATTGTTCAGTAGCAGTCAGTTCACCCACCAACCAAGTAAATGATAGGAATTATTTGGAAAGAAATTCAGAAATAAAGAGAATATTATTGAACTATTCTATAAAAAACATTCTCTCCCTCCTCACACACTGCTGCACTTCTGGTCCATTTTCTCAAAAAGAAGCTGAAAACATTGGACAGTGCTCTGAGAGGGGTAAGAAGGATCCAAGATACAGGACAGTGTCCACTGTTACACACAGAAATCTGCAAGAAATTCTTTAACAATTCCTCAGTTGAAAAAGACAAATTGTCAGAATATGAGGGAGGTTTACAAAACCACAGTTGGCATGAAGAACATGGATAGTGTGACTGGCTATTCAAAATGTCCTATAGAAAGAAACCCAAAAAAAGCTCTTCGGGGGTAGGTTTAGAAAAATGCCCAAGTTAGCAGTTTCTCCTGCAAAAGGTCATAGATTTGAGGGACTCCATTACAGAGAAAGTTGCAGAGGCAAAAAAAGTTTGCATAGGTTCATAATCAAACAAACACTTTGAAATCACCTCTTACTGAGATCTCTAGAATGCGTGAACAGACAGTTTATCAACAGAGAAACAGATTCAGGAATTACCCCAAGTTAGAAAAGCTGGAAAGAGAGAGAATTTGCAAGGGAAGTATTATATAACTTTGCCATGCTCATGCTCTTCCTGAATGTCCATTTATGGCTTCTTTTTTAGGCACCATATATCTCTGAATAAAACACACATTGGCACATATTAGTTTTGCACAAACAATGAATAAAACATCTCAGTGAAGACTCAGGATTTCTGGCAGAGCTTGAAGAACCCTATCCAGTTCCCTATCCTCATCTTTATCTTTTTCATCCATGAAGGTTTGGGGTTTTTTAAACGCCGAGGTTTTCCCAAGATTTGACAATCTCACTGTCATGCAATGCACACCAACACCTAGGCAGCAATTTCCTGCCCTTTGAATGGAAATTTCCAGAACCAACAATGAGATATCCTTGTGCACTGTAAGTGCTGAAGGAGAAAAGTGAAGGAGTACAGTTGAAAGTAGGAAGTGGACCACAGGAAGAAAAGGTTGTGTTGGTTTTGTGCTAGCCAAATAACAATAGATGATTGTGTTAATCAGTGCTGTAAGACCTCATGAATTCATTTTGCAGCTGAAGAGTTCTGCAAAGTGAGAAGCTGATCACTGACCTGACAGGTAAATATCCACAAAAAAGTAGTTTTCATTCTTTCTTCAAAATAAATTAAATTCTAATTTTCATATTAAATGTTAAAGAATAACCCTTTAAAAGAGTATGCTTATTTACTGCAGTCATTTGCTTTGATTGACTTGTTTCTGATCCACACTGCTTTCAGAAGGAAATGGTGAATTTCAGAAATGTTGCTGAACTAAAGTGTCTGGCTCATTTCAATTTGTTATATTTGTGGCATAAGGCAGGACAGTGCTCCTAGTGCCAGGCCTTAGGGTAACTTTTGATTGATTGATAAGCCCCCAGTGCTGCTTCACATTTTTTTGAGGAACATAAGATAGTACTATCAAGAAACAAGTTTGTGAGTGCACTGACCACATGGGAGAAAAGGTGAGAAGGAACTTTTGTCCCTTTACTTATTTTTCTTTTACGCTGGAATGAAATATTTATTCAAAGTACAATGCTAAACATGAAGTACAAAAACCAACCAGAAGGAAGGGACTTTCCTCCCACTTCATGCAAGAGGGCATATGATGGGGAAATTACATTTCATTAAATGTCCCCTGGAGCTATAAAGAGGAGACATTAGTGTGAACAGCCTTGGTGATGGGCTTTCCCATTGAGAACAAGCTAAAGGTAACCATTTCCAATGCAGTTCTTCAAAAGTTGCTGTGCAGGCAGTATGTATTTAAGAAGAATGCCCAGCTTGTCAAGTGGCATTAGTAAGGAACTCATGCATTATTTTGCCTCTAAACATAGAAATATTTTCAAGACAGCTCCAATAAACTATAATAAAATACTAAAGCAATACACTTATGCATTGATACCTATTTTCTGATACAAGCAACCTTCTGACTTCTCTCACAGAACCCTACCAAAAAAAATAGCAAATACTGCAAAATGAATCTTGACTCTTTCTGTCTTCTAGGATTAAGGGTCAAATTAGTGGAATAGTATAACAGTTAAGTTATAGAAAAAAGAACAAAGACTTAGAAACAGGAGCTAAGGCAACATGAAAGGCTTCAAACATTCTCTTTTAATTGGAATGTTCTGTAATTAAAGCCAATTTTGATAATGGAGAGCATTATGGGTTTCACACACATTTTATTATCTCCTTTTTTCCCCTCACTTTGGCATAGATAGGACTCTCTTGTACTGCCAAAAATCTCAGACAAAACCCCAAACCTTTAATCCCAACAAACACTTTTCCAAAACTTGGCAAATGTTGCCCTTCATAGCTTACCTCTAAAGATAACCTTTAGAAATGTGGCAAAATTCTTTACAACCTCCTGTCTGTAATCCTTAACCCACCTAGGACTGATTTAGGTATTAGAGGGAAATAAATCAGATTTGTCTTACACCCTCTGCAGCACATCCTTCCTGACCTCAAGAGGTATACCCAGACTTGGCCACTCTGATATGGGATAGATGGCACTGGGCTCAGCACAGAAAAGGATCCATATCCATGCCTATATAAACCCATGGTGGTTCATATACCCCCAGGGAGAAGAGGCCCTGTGCATACTTCAGTTCCACTTCAGCCTGCTAGGTTTAAAATTAAACAGTTGATTTGCAGCTGCTATTCCCCAAAAGCACCATCGTCTGGGGATGGGAACGCTCTCTCCTCCATGCTGTGCTCCTCTAATGACTGATCAGCCCCAGCAGTGACACGTGTACTCTGTGCAGATTACACTTCTTGTTAATTGGCCGTGTTCAGTAGAGAGAACAGGAGCAGGATAAATAGATTAGTCTGGTTCCATACAAGCTGTGGTGGCAGATGAAAAGAGCACTGAACAGGGAAAATGAAAGAAACGTGGAAAAAGCAAATTACACAGACACAAGATTAGTTCAGGCTTTCCCTTGATCACAAGAATTCGATTTTATCACTCCAGATAAGAAATCCCACACTGTAACTGATTCAAAGTCTATCTGCAGTGATTTGCACATAATATACCAGTGCATATGGGCATGACTGCAGTCACAATCTGCAAGTTACAGTTTTAATGTGCTCGATGTTACCAGCATACAGTACACATATTAATATGGCCAGATACCAAATCAAACATCTTGCAAAAACAAGACAGGCAATACTGATAGAAACACAGCAGTGACTTGAAAAGCACCACTTTAAAAAATAATACAAAGGTCTTGGCTGAGAGTTCCTAATGGTGGAAAGGGGACCTGCCTAACAATGAGACAGTATTTCCTTTTGGATTTGGTGCTGGTATGGCCCACGTGCCCTTTGCAAACATTCACATTTCAAGAGGAATGTGAATAATCTTGAGAGGGTTCAGAGAAAGCAGACATGTGAGAACACTTAAGGATTAGAAAGCACAAAGCTCTCAGGGGTTCAGCATATACAGGCTTTTCAGGAGATGACTATGGGTAACTTTGACCTCAACCTATATATTCCTAGAGGGCAACAGAACAGAAGCATTATCAGTCCAGTTGAGAAAGTCTATAACTGCCACTAAGATGGGAAACAACCATATGGAAATGTGTACCAGAAATAATGCAAATTCTTAAGGGAGAAGGGAATTATTGGAGGACTTCACCAAAGGAAACAGTGGGCTTTCCATTGTGTGCTATTTAAAAATCAAGACCGGATGTTATTTTCCAAAAAGCAGTGTTTTAGTCTTAATCCATAAATATCCTGTGTGCCATACAGAATCTGAGACTAATCACTGATCTTCCCTCTGGGCATATAAACTATCAATACATATTTCTGAATCCATGCAGACTGAATAAACCAAGGAAGATATCTGTGTCAGTGAAAAACATCCCGGTGACTAAGGAGCTGTCTTGTTCCTTAAATCCAGCTAGTGTTCAACAGGTCCTTCTGCTGATGTGCATTGCAAGTCAGTCAGGAAGTTTAGATGATTATTCCATGCTGCTGTTCTTGAGAGACTGAGATCAGTCATAAATAAAAGTACAAGTAGAGTCACAAGCAAAAGTAAAAGAGCCTAAGCTCAAAAAGACTCGAAGAAAGGATCCCAGCTCTGCTCCAGCACTCTGCAGATACAAAAGACTGTAGACAGGTCCTTCTATATCATGAGCCAAACAGAACAAATACTTTCATAGTATTTACTACATATTTTTCTCAGCACAGTAGCCAAGAAGCATCCAGCTCTACCTGTTCTGCTACCACTGCCAATATTCTACTGTTTCTATCAAGTTTTAGTTTTGTTTTGTCTCACAGATGGACCATTTACTTGTAGCTGTCATCTTTAGAGAACTCATTCTGTATAATCTCAGTCATCAGAATGAATGTTACTTCTGTGGTTTGAAAACTGTGCAAGACCAATATTCTCATGCCAATAAAGAGAAAAGGCATGAAAATGTGAGACCCAGGTGTTCTCACACTGTTATATTGTGTGGTCCTATGTATGGCACTGATAAGTTCCTTTTTCAGTTGACAAGAGGCTTAAAAATAAGGTCTTTTTAGGCAGGAGGGAAGGCACACAGAGGATATGGGCATGCAGAGCATTTGGGCAGACAGAGCTGGAGGTAACTTGGAAGAAATCCAGTTACTAGTAAATAATCTCTTTGAAAACTGCATGAGAGACTCATTCCCAGGTGTGCCAGCCTGGAAGAAGAAGCCACAGGAAAGGACAGTGGGTAAAAAAAAAGAGACCGCTATGACTTAATAACACAATCTACTTTAACTTGTTAAAAATATAACCAAGCCTTGGTGGTGTTATTCTGCTGCTCTCATCTGCAGATGAGAGAAAATACAATAATGGCAATATTAAAGAAACAAAACACTGATATTATTACAGGGAGATAAAATGAGGTTGCATACTTCTAGAGCCTTTAGTGAAACAGAATTTCCATCTCAAAATGCAGCACATTTTTGGTTGTAGATATAAGAACAGAAGTAATTGAAAGACAGGTTTGCTTATGATTGATGAAAGTTCACACCTTCAATTTTCCATTATGTTTACCAGCCTTCTTCATTTTCCAAAATTACTGAGACATTAAGACTATATTTTTTATTCTACCACAAAGGTGTACAGAAATAGCAAAGGATCCACATCAATCTAGACAGAAGTTTCCCTAACAGAAAGACTTCAAAATGTTCAATTTAATTATTCAAATACATTTGTTTCCCGAAAAAGGACTTAATGGGTTTAGACAGGTGGGACACTTTAAAATTTCTAATTATGCTTTATTAGACTTATCAATATAAATTTGCTCAGGCATATGAGTATTAAAAACTCACCTTCCAGAAATTATCTACTTTGCCATAAACGAGAGATTGATTCTGTCTTTTGATGTCATTAATGTGTTTAATGTCACTGGAATTCAGATGCTGCTCTACCACAAATCCAAGGAAACTGTTATCTGGAGTGTGAGCTGTAAAAAACAGAGCGGATTCAGCACCTTTAAAAATATCAGTTAATGCTACATTAGAGTGAATGTTGTCAGAAAAGAGTTATAAGTTGTTATGCAACTGATCGCCTCCTTCTTATTAATACTGAAAGACACATTTGTTTGCTTTATTTTCCAAAATAGTTTTTATTAATTTTAAGTCCTGCTTCATATGCCTACTGAAGTAAGCAGCTATTTTCTGGCTTGTTTCTGATAATAAAAACTCTGTAGTTGGACTGAGTCCAACGGTAATGAATTTTTTTGACTTGTGTGCTAAGCTTTATTATTAGCGATAAAAGAAACAGAAGAAATCTAGCCTGACAAATCTCAGAGATGCAATACCAACAGTTTGAAACCCCCCTGGATTTTTTGTTAGCAAAGCTGATGTTGCTCAATGGCATAAATAAATTCCAGCAAATTTCTTGGGTTCACCTCTTATACTGGAATTACCATCACCAGCCATCCAACTCACTGTGTATTATGTATCCATACTAATTACTGGCCTACCAAGTCACACTATGCAAATCAGAATACAAATTCCATTGCCTAATTCACCCACACATAATGGTCATAAAATATTTAAAGGTGGCAAGTGAAGTTGGCAAAACTGTTTTTAATCCAATCCGGGGGAAAAAAAAAAAAAAAAAAAAAAGTGTGTGCAAAGGATATGTAATTTACTCATAGTTTTCTATATTATTTTTAGCCCCTGTTGGTCTTTTTTCCAGCAGTGCTGGTTACTGTTCTCCCCCTATAAAGATATTTAGGCTCATTAAAAGGAAGGAGTTTTGTTGTTTTGGCTTGTTTGTTTTTGTAGATTGGGTGTTTAATTCCAGTGATGGACTACAACACTCAATGCTTCAGGTAAAAATCCATTCCTACTATATAAAAGCTACTCCAACATGTAGGATTATTATTTTCTAAAAGCTGCCATAGCCTCACAAGTGCATATAGAAAAAGGCTGCAATGAACAGCAGGATCTCCTCTCTAAGCCTCCTGTTAAATTCTGGCACACAAGCTGTCAATTATTAATCACATTTTGAAAAACTTAAGAACTCAAAACAAAACAAAAAAAACCCTAATCCAAAGATAATGTCCCAGGCATTTTCGATACATGCAATGCTAAATCTCTAGTAGAATTATTAAAAAAAACCCCTTCTATTGCAATTATGAAGTTTTGCTTTTTGGTTCCTGAGAATCAGCCAACTGGATAATGCAGGAGAACAGAGAAACCATACGCAGTGTACACATCCCTCTGCCATTACATTTAGTCTTTCAAATGACAATTACTCTTTTTCACAAAAAATGCCTCAGCAACAGCCAGGCACCCACTTAGACCCAAGGACTTTTTAGAATTTTACATAGCAAACAGCACATTGCAAATATGTCTGAAAAGCGGCATTTTTCCATCCTTTGATAGTTTTAGATGAGAGACTGCATTCAAAGGAGAGGCAAGGCAGTATACACTCAAAAGGAAAATAAACCTTTGTTAAAGTTAGAACTGGTGGAATTCAGTGCCTCAAACTATGCTGAGAGGAAGCCCTTAGATGGATTTTTAAGCAAGACCATGCACTTTTAGAAGTACCAGTGCTGTTATTTCGCACGAAAGTATTTGGATTAAAAGCACGGAAAACATAAAAAAGGGGGAAAGCTCTCACACTTCTGGAAAACTCAGAGAACAGTCAAGCACTTGATAATATGCCACAGGTTTGAATGTGGCTTGCTTGTTGCTCAGAAATAATTTTCTGCCCTTATAATCAGAGTTCTCAAAACATAATAGAGTCTGTGGATCTTGGGAAGCTGTCCAGGGTTCCAATCTGCCATAAAATCTTTACTGATGCATAATATGCACTTTTAATCACAAGCCCATAAAGATGGTGCTATCTCTGCAGAAGAGAACAAAACAACAAATATAAACTTTAAATATCACAAAACATGTTGACTCTTCTGCACCTAATCCCCCCAAAAAAAAAAAAAAAAGTAAAATCCTTGAATAAACCACAGCACTGGAATCACTCATGCTTCAGAATTAGTTTGCCTGCAATCTATTTACCACTTTTCCTGCAGAGGAAGACCCACAGTCATTTCCAGCAGCAAAAATTGGAAATGGTTATCTACTAAAATTCCAATACAGTCATACTCTTTGGAAAATTCATTATGAAGCGATTTTCTCTGCACAAGAGACTGTACCAGTGGCACAACAGAGATCTCTGGAGAGAAGATTTCCTTTCTTCTGCATTTCATGGAGTGGGACTGAGTAGTGCACACACAGAGCACACAGCTGTACCACCAGCATTCATCCAGCAATTTTCATTGAGTGCATCATCACCCTTGGTGCTCTCTTGAACAGGACCTCACATCTGAATTTCCCAACAGCTGGACTACTTCAACAAAGCACAATTGAGTTCCTTTTCCATTTAGGACATAAACCAATAAATATTAGCAAATGTGGATACAGAACAAGCTCTGCTTACTAATATCCAGACACAACCTCTGCAACCACTTCCAAGTCACATTTCACCACATGTTTTGTTACTTGCTTCCCAACAACTGTGAATACAGCCTTTTATCTCTTGAACAACCTTCACTTATATTTCACTGGAAAAACTTGCACAGCAAATGTTGACAGACAAAATATGCCTCTCTCAAGAATTTTACAGGGCAACTAAAATCAAAAGCATGTCAACCTGACAGCAGCATGTATAATTCTGCTGTGAAAAGCAGGGAAGTTTGAAAGACTGACGATGAAAGCTGATGAGAGAGAACAGAGCCCTTAATGGTCTTAATGTCAGACAGGGAGCAGCACCAAACTGTGGAGGTGGGCTGGTCACCATGAAGTGTTTCCTTACACTTGGGCTGAGCAGCCTCTGCACACAGCAGAAGGCACTGCCCTGAGCCTCCCTTACCCTCCAGCCAGCAGCAGTGACTCTGCACCTTTCAGAGATAACACACTTGCTACAACAGGCAAGAGAGAGATCCCTTGATTCTGGAATCTACTGCCATAAAGTCAAAGACTAGGTGTAGACCAGGTCACACTAATAATTTAATCTGACCCAATTTATAGAGAATTTTTACCTTTTTTTGTGCCTGTTCTGTTTCTTTTTTAGGTTTGGCTGGGGTCACTTCAGAAGATATTTATCGATGCTTGAAAGATCTACAGCAGTGCTGAAATCTACTACTTATTTTTCAATATCTTTGTACACTGCTGGCAAATAAATGTTACTCAATTCACCTGAGGATAAATACTCACAATATGAAAACAAGCTAGGTAAAAATTTTTACAAAGCCATAAAAAAGTAGAGACAAAAAATTTTTGCTGAATGGTCATTTATCAATCTTAAAGAAACAGTGAAGGGATGGTGCTGCTGAGTTGCTGAGGAACAAAAGCAAAAATACAACACTATAGCTAACATAGTTCCAAACTTCACTTCAACATGATGAAATGCAGGAATGCAGTTTATAAAAATGTAACCTAGGAAGTTCCTCAGAAATCTATTGCTTCATAGTAAGATTAGAGAAAGCAAAACTAACAAAAGCAAATTCCCTGACATTTGAGGAAAAAGCCAAGCACCACTTTCCACAGGTACCCAGAGCATAAAGTTCCCTACCACTATTTATATTAGCTCAATATTCTTATTTTCTCATTGCTGGGTGGAAGAACAATAGAGCTTTTGCAGTCTACAGACACTGATACAATTCTTCCCATTTAGCAGCTGTATTTTATTAAACTGTGAATTTGTCCTTCATAATAAAAAAAATCTTCTCAATGACAGCATTTCTTTTTAAAGCCCTAAATTATTTACAAGCACAGAGGTACTTACGGAACATTGTATAAAACTGCTGTGGATTAAGGTTCCACTTTCCCCATGGTGTCTTGTGGCCTTTAGACTGGGCATAATGGGCATGGTTAAACTCTGGCTCAGTTCCAAAGGAATCCAGAACTCTTAGCATACACCTAAAAGAGAAAAACAAATTTACTGTAGGTACACCTACATATGTATATACAAGAATGTGTGTATATATACACAGTTATGATAATTAAGATGTGTTTTGTCTTTGTGCACAGCTGTGGAGGATGTATAAAGTGAAGGTACATTTTAATTTCAAACATTTCTGCTTATATTACATTCACAAAGATGGTATGAACAGCAAATTTAAGGATATATCAGATATTCAAATAACAACCCTGGAGCTTGTTTTGGGTTTCTTTGTCCTTACAGAATGAAGTTATGCTTTAAAATCCAAGTAGAACTTATGGGAATGCCACAGTGGTCACCTGCATTTCCTAGGGCTCTGAAGTAGAATTTAAGCAGAAGATGAGAGGATTTTCCATCTGTTTTCTAAAGTTCTCAACCATTATTACAAAACCAAATGCAGCAGCCAGGGGCAACATGCCAATAAGATCAGAGCAGAACAGGACATTGTCTTTAGACAATTGTATTTGTTCTCCCAGTTCCGACTTTTAGACCTACTGGAAAAGCACTGAATGAAGATGGTTTAATTTGCTGAGTTCTTGCAGTCAGATCATTTATTTGTTTATGAAACATTCTATCACAGACTTTTGAAGAAACAATATGAAAGTCAATTACCTGCATCAACCTGCACACAACAGAGAGAAACCCTGGCACTGGATTAGAAAGGGCCTGGGATTAGAGAATCACACTCATCCTTTATTTAAAATCCTATTAATGTCTTGAAAAAGAAATCACTTTATTTATGAGCGTCTCCTTTCAGAAAAAGGGCCCACAGTAGGTGACAGGCAGAAAAAGGGTCAGTATGAAGACAGTACATGTTACAGGACAGAGATTCTAGAAGTCATGTTTCCAAAATGCAGCCTGCCAAATCTTTGATATGACTTGGACGTACAGATCACTGCCACTGCAGTACATTATAGCGCTCCAGAGCTGCTGGCCCTACCATTCTTCACCCCTCCACAAACAAAATTGCAGAAAAGACTTATACAGGAATTAAACATCATGTGCAATTATGTTATAAACACATGAACTCTTATCACTGCATATTGTATCACTGGGTTCATATGTGCTAAGGATGGGACACGACCTCATGGGTACCAGAGAAGGGAGTAGCTGCAAAAGTTACTATTAAAAACGGCTTTTTTCAAATGTTTTCAACATTTCCCATGCTCCAAGCCTGCATATACATTCTGTTCAGAAAAACACCAGGATTTTGGCTTTTATATGTGAAAGAATTAAGTTCTTTCACCTTTTGAGGGCTAATATCCAACCATTTCTCAGCTTTAAAAATAAAATATTTTAGTCCCCAAAATAAATGTACACATTACTTATATATTGGTCCTTTCCCAAAAGTATTCAATAATTTGGGAAATAGAAAAAAACCCCAGCAACTTTTATATGAAATACTACCTTTGTATTTTAAAGTACAAATTGAGCAAAATGACGTGGTTTTTTAAACCTTCACAGAGATCTTTCAAACAAAAAGAAAGTCAAAATATACAACACATTATGATTCACCAAACAACAAAGCTGACAGATCAGTTTCTGTGCAGTGTTTTATGTCAACTGTTCTCAATGAAAATATTTTACAACAGTGGCAATTATCTCTGCATCACACAAAATACTCCAGAAGGACCAAAACAAGTTCTGCGCTGATGAATCATTCAGCAATAAAAGCCCTCTTATTTCTTGGCAACACTTAAAACAAAATTCCTCTCAAGTATACAGCTTTTGGCCAGGTACTTGAGCACAGGAGAATGAAAAATAGGAGAAAGCTACTGAAAAACTGCAACATTACTGGAGTTTGTCAAGAGATATATGTAAGGAGCACTCCATTGCTTTGTTGCCTCTCTTTTTCCTGTATTCAGATGTAAGATAAGTAGCACTAATGGTTCATAGGGATATGTGGAACTATGTTCAATACACACAGGGTCTCTGAATCAGGACAGGCAATGTGATGCAACAGAAATCTAAACCAGAAAGCAGGAAAACAACAAAAAAAATTTATATAATTTGGCACAAACTAAGTCAGAAAAAAGATGACAGCAAAAAGTGCAAGTGTGTGCAGGAATGGTATGAAAGATCAAAGCTTCAAGTGGTGAAACTAATCCCTGAAATGCAGCAGAAAAGAGTTGGTAAAGATTTCAAATTTAGAAATGAATGCAATTAATACCAGTTATGCTGAACTGATATTTTAATATATATAGGAATGCCTTGATTGTCTACCCTAGTACCATATTCTCCATTTCACTTAATAATTTAAATGCCTTCAATTTTTTTTTATTTCTGCATACAATGCATTAGCATTTCTAAAGTGAAATAATTAATTTTGAAAAGGACAAAACACTTTTTTTTTTATAAATCAGGGATATATTTTAAATTAAAATGCTAATTTGGTATATCTTTCACTTCAGTTTTCCCACCCTTCCTTCCTAAAATGTCACCTAGCTTTAGCAGTGAAGCTGCAGAGAATTGCAGCATGTCCTGAAATTGGTGTCAGACTAAGTGTATTATCTGCCTAATTAAAAAGAGGACTGGTAGGTAGCAAATTGCTTTAGTAATATCCATATTAGTCTTTTTTGTCTAACACATTAGCAGTGACAATTTTAGGGCTTAAAAAAAAAACCAGACGAAAAGTAACCCAGGATTATTTAAAGGGAGCTTTTCCCCCCATAAATATCGGGCAGAAGCACAATCTTAACAGAGCTGACCTGGTAGAAGTATTTATACACATTTTTTTTGTATCCTTCTCCCACTTCATCAGGCCACTTAGGACTTGCATTTAAAATCTTAGGACAGAAAATAACCCTCCAAAAACAGACGAATCCGAGAGAACACGTACGAAGCAAGAATGTTGCTCATTTTTCAGGATAGCTGCTGCGTTAATTTATTTCAAGAAAAAAAAGCCAGTTGGATTTTTGGCATATGGGAATGAGTCATTGCTACAGACTGTGGAAAAATGAAAAAAATACCAGATTCTTATGTGCTGCATGGAGGATGAGGGTACTAAGAAAGGCTGCACTTCTTGAACTATATTAAGCTATTAATTTGTATGTTGATTCATTGCACACAAACTGCATTCAAACATCCAGACCTCAGAACTGGAAAAATCCAGCACGTCCAGGCATTGTTCTGCTTGGAAATCAGGTGCACTCCAAAAAGAGGTGTGTTTTGCTGTGTTCCTGCTATTTACAGCACCAATTATCCCAGAGATAAAGCAGGTACTACCAAAAGTCACTGGTGCTCTGAGCTGTACAGAACAGTCTTTCAAAAATACTCACTCCCAAAGCAGCAGGGTCATTCTTTCGAGCTCGCAGTTCCAGAAACCTGATTTGCAACTACCAAAAATTTCCTCAGGGCTCAAGTTCACCCAGAAAGATTATATAAAGCACTCTTACCAAGTGACTGTTCTGAAGGCAGAGGCTTATTCTGCCACTCTATTCTGAAGTGAATAAAAATGTTTTAATTCATTTGTATCTGAGTCTGGTCTGTATGAACCAGACTGAGCTGACCTGCACATGTCTACTGAAAAACCCTTCTTTTGAGACAAACAATTATTCCTACTGACATTAAATACAACTGAGAGAAAAAGCAAAGTTGGTAAGGAACAAGGGCTAAAAAGCATCTTTATTTGTGATAATATTTATTTTATCGGAATTAAACAGAAATGGATGCCTATGCTGTTATAACACACTTAGTGGTTTTAACTTCAAAACATTTAAATGACAAAATTTATGAGGTAACTCATGATGCTGAGAGAAAAAACAATGATTGGAAGAGGATCCTGAAATAGGAGCAGCATGCATGCAGCTACAAATTAATTCTCCTGCTCTAATAAATTCTGTAGTCTCTGCTAGTCTGGACCCTGTTTTGTACACTGAACTTGAGAGAAATTATCACGTAATTAGAGAGATTGACAACAAATGCAACAAGTTTCATGAAATGTATACAAAAGATGAAATGTAAGTAATGGTTTAAACCCCTAAATTTATATATTTTAAAAAAGCAAATTGAAGGAAAAGCAGTATAGAAGACATCCTAGGAGCTGGCAAAGCAGAAGAAGGAAGTAATTTATTCTGCAAAACCTTATTAGAATAAGCAGTAATGGGCAGTTTGCAAGAAACCAGGCCAAGAAAAACACTTTAAGAAAAGCTTAACTATACAAAACAACACATTGGGGGCATCTTTTTCAGTCTGCAGTAAAAGAGGAGGCAAAAATCTCTCATGAAGGACAAATGCACCATTATCTGTTTTTCAGTCAGGCTATGGACTAGATGAGACTCCCTTCCAGTCCATGAAATTTAATGTTGTAGAAGACAGGCATTAAGATAATTTTTTCTCCCTCAAAAGCCTCAAAAAATTCTATACTACCTAAGGCACTTGGAGTTAAATGTAATTCTGCTCTCCTAAACCAGAAAATGCTAGCCATTACCACAAAATAGTAATCAATGAGAAGCAGATTGATAATTCAAGATTAATGATTCTATGAAGAAAGAATAACGGAATAGCTATCTATAATCTCAATATATATTTCCATACCTTTGTTACAGGATATACCAGACAGGAAATTGCAAGCAAACGGGAAGAAACATTTAAAATTTATAAGAAGGGTTTCATATCCTGACCACAATGCTGGATGTGATCTCCTAGTGACAATTACATCTGGCAGACAGACAAGCAACTGTTGCTCAGTGGAAAATGGGATTATCTTTATTAGCAGGCTCCTAAAAACTAGAATATCCATTTACTCCCCTGCTTCAAAAAAGAGATTAAGAGTAATCTAATCTGATATGTTGATCACAGTACTGTCATTTAAAATTCCACTGGAAAGATCCAATGCTCTAGAAAATCCTGAGCCTGAAAGAAGACAGTTTCTCTCCATGAACACCTTCCAATACCTTCCTTCAAGTAGGATTTACTGGACTTTCTGGATCATGAGACACAGCTAATTCAATCAAAGTATAAAAAAATCAAAGCAAGTAATTTAGATTTGGGTTTATTTCATGCTGATATGTATTTGTACAACACATGGGAGGCTTAATGATTTAAGGCTATTGACAAAAAGAAAAGAGGTTTTAAAACTGCATACACTAAGAAAGGTGCACAAAGTCGTTTCTTGTGACCCTCATCTTCTAATGGAAAGAAGTTTACAGATTACAGAAGCAACAATAACTGCAGTTTATTCTTCAGACCTGTTCCTGAAGACAACTCTCTTCCCAGTATCTTAAGGAATGGAATAGAAAATTGCACTGCAGTTGTTGGGCAATACAATTAGAATAGATAAATCTCCACAATCACTGATCCAATGTGGTTACAATCACCAACAAAAAACCCATGCCTCTGGTATTCCAACTAAACAATAAAATGCAATAATCTCTCAGCTCATCTACTCATTTACAGAAAAAAAATGGGGAGGAGAAGTGTGGGTAAAGAAAGGAGGGAAAGAGGGGCAAAGATACTGATTTATCAAGAGGATAATTAAGATTTTTAAGATTAAAAATGCTTGAACCCAAGAATCTCAAGCTTGCTGGGGGGGATAATGATGGCATGCAAATAACAAGTAATAGCCCCTTTAATCTTAAGAGTGAAAGACAACAGAAAAGTGCATTTTCACTTTTAAATAATTTCAAGTTCATCTGAATGGATTTGTTTCAGTACTTTGACAAGTGTTATTCAACAAAAGCTCTTTAAAAAAGCAGTTTAGAGGGCGAGTGAGTGTTATACTTACTGGTAATGAACCCATGATGGACCAAGAGTTTTCTTAAACTGAGTCAGTCCCACAATATCAATGTAAATGAGTTCTACGATTTTATCTCCCTGGGTAGGGCAGCCAGATCTGTTACCTACAACCTTCTTCATAATCCTAAACAAAAAGAGAAGCAATATGAAAAAGCATTACTTTACAAATACCTTGAATTGATGCTGTAATAATATTTACTCCAATAAATCCAGCTTCAAAAAAGTTTTACTCTTTTACTCTGTTTTGAAATCATGAGCCATGTAAGAACTCTCAAATGCTCAACATTTATTAAATATAAAGCACTAATTTTCACTAAAAACCCCATCTGGTTTAAGCAAGAGAATAATATGTTTGAAATGCTTAAAAATAGTGTGCTTTGAAATTATCCAAAATAATTTCCCACTTCTATTGACAGCTTTATAGTATAAGAGCTCTCTATAAAACAATGTTGTCATGTTTGTAATTAAGAAAAGAAAGCTGCAGAAAAAGTACAAGCTTCAAACAGATGTTTTATGTCTGGTGCTGAACTAGTTGGCAAAGCAGGACAACGAAGAGCGAGGAGCAATTTGACCTAACACAAACAATTAACTACATCAAAAGTAACATGTTTAAAGAACTTAAATCTTTATCTTAAAATGAGATTCTGAGTGAAGAACAGCAGAAACTGAAGCAGAGGACACAGAATTAGGCTAGTCTGTAACATTTCCCATTGCAGCTGGATAAAGCACCTGGAATGTTAAAGACTAAGCTGCTTAGTTTGAATTTTACTACATTCATTTATGAAGTCCCAGGAGCCTGAAGCTACAATGAAAACACATTATCCTTTCCATGGCACACATACTCAGCTCATGAAAATAATCTTATCGTCTGTTTAGTGAATTATCACTTTCATTTTATGCTTCAAGAAATTATATACTGTTAATAGAAGCTTCAAGAGTTTACAATTCTTTTCTTTTAATTCCAGTTTCAAAAGCGAAAGTAATCTCCTTACTCCTTGAGCTCTGCCAGTGAAGCTGAAATCCTGATGTCATGGCCCAGTAAGTAGAGAGATGTAATTAAATCACTCCACTGGACTAATTCACCAAGTGGGCCACCGCTAAACGCATTTTCTGCAATCTTGAATCCAGATTCTTTTGTCAAAAGCCCCAGATGAACAAGGATCTGGAAAAGAAAGTCATACGTTTGAGTTATCACCATTAAACATGCAACTGTTGTACCTTACAGCAGTTTTTCTTCCCATTAAATTTCAACTATAGGCAAAAAAAAAAAAAAAAAAAAAAAAAAAAAAAAAAAAATCAATGAAAACAATCCAGTACTTCCACCCAAATAATTTAATTTTGTAATGAATGCAAGGACTGAGAATCTCCAGCAAGGAGCTGAGCCAGCCAGGCTTAAGAGAGGGTAGAAATATGAACATATTTCTATTCTGCTGCCACTCAGGACTGGCTCCAGGAATAACAAGGCAGGAAAGGAAACCTGTTGTCGTGTTTGCAACTTGTGGCTTTATCTTAGCTAATTGAGGTAGTTAAAATAAAATAAAAATTAAATCAAATGAGCTACACCATTTCACTTCAAGCATCTCATGGCCTTAAAACTGAACCCATTACAGGAGGTCTAAACTGATACAGTCCAAAGTTGTGGTTAACTTTAAGTCTACTCAAACCCAAACCCAAGATAAATCGTTTAGAGTCTCAATTTTGGACAACAAAGATGTACAACTGTTGTTTCCCATGACTACATAAAACACTTCAGTGTCATCAGCTTGCAGTAAATTCACAGTTTCTCCCTTTAGAAACATCTACACAGTCTCCATTTTATCCAAAACTACAGAGGTCAGGAAACTCAATCCAAGACTGACTCATACAAAACATGTAAAATTCCCTGTAAAGCAAACACCCATTGCAACATAATTTCAAACAGCAAAATACTTCTTGAAAAGAGGCACAAGTATAAACACGAGCCTTTTAGACATATTTTCTATTTCCACTCTGAAGCTACATCTCGAACAAGAAGCTTGAAAGAGCCCATATAACAGCAAGTGACAGGAATAAAAATGTTCTCATCTACCTTTTTTCGTTTTCTTTTCTCCAAATTTTGTTTTTCTGCAAGGGATTTAATTGCTTCAATCCAGGTATCAGCCATTCGTCTGATGCGCAACATCATCCACCTGAATTCCTCATGCCTCGACATCATTTTGTAGAGATTATCAAAGTTGATACGAATTTCAGCCTTCAAGCAAAGCATTAAGACACACCCCAAACATTAGTTATTCTTCAGCATTCTTTCCAGAAGCGAAAAAACTGCTCAAATGTGAGCTCTGGGCTTTATATCCCTCTTTTAAAAAAAAGAAATAGGAAAAAAGATGCACTCCTAGCACAAGTTAAGATTTTAGTTCAAATATTAAAGATATACTTAAACAGACACTTCTAAGCTATGTAAATGACTGTTATTTTTATTAGTAGTACTTGATAGCCCAGAATACGTTCACAATGTTTCACAATGCATTTATTTCTGCAAAATAAGATCTGGTTTTGTTCATGTGCTTCAAAGTGAGGTAAAGGTATATCTAAATCACAGTACAGAACAGTAGGCTCAAGATTTATGTATATCATGAATCTTCCAAATACAAGGAGTCTCCCATTATACCAGAAATGAAGAAACATTACTAGGGTGTAAATTTTAAAGGAAATACTCATTTTAAACCTAGACTGTTCTAAGATCAATTGGTTTTACAAAATGAGACAGTCTATATCTATATTATGTAAGTGGTGCTCATATGCAACCCAGCAATTATCTTAAATTATCTTAAAATCCTAATTGCTACATAATTAGGCTGTAACAATTTAGAAACAACTCTGTGTGCTGTATAGTTTTTAAAGGGAAAAAATTAGTAGTAATCAAAACGTTACTACAAACCTGAAATGGATATAAACCTTTTCCATTAAGGCAGTTTTGTAAACAAGGCCCAGATTTTTGGGACAATAAAAATGGATATTTTCACATATACTTAACACTGGTGAGCAGTCTGTGGATTTATAATTTTTCTCAGTATCTGTGTACAGTGTTTCATAAATTTAAACACAAAAATGTTTTTAATGAAAACCTACCACCAAGACTGGATACATGAGCTACACACGTCAAGGAGAATACCTTTCAGCCTCGAGAAGTAAAAATTGTAAATTCTAGTCTTTTTAGCATTTATGTGGCACAGGATTCCAGGGTATTTTGCATGAATCACAATTACTGAATTATTTCTCATGTTTTCCCTATTAAGGACACGGGTGTTCTTACCACTGTTTTTTGATCAGCTTCTTCATTAGGATTTTTTGCTCTCCAAGGTAAACGAGGACACCAATTTTCAACCTGTAAAACAATCACATCAAAATAAATAATTCTACTCTACTCTCAGCTACTTGACCAAAGGCTCCACTCACCACCTTTATATGACACTTTTATGTTAACCTGATGGTTCAAATAAGGCATCAGCTGATAAGGTGATCACTTCAAGGTAAAACTGCTTTTTTGCAGGAAAAGCTTAAGATGACTTTTTGCAATTCCATGCTCTTTTAACCCAGCAAATTTGCAACCAAAAGTCACAGTTAGATATTCATTCATGATAATGAAAATGGAAGATCAAGACAGAGGTCAGGTGTTAAATGCTCAAAATACAGTTTCTCTGAGCAGTTCTTAAATGTTTTCAAGAAGTTTTTTAAGCTTCTAGGCCTTACAAAAATATGTATTTTGGAACATTTCCATCTCCCTAGAATATCTTTTTATAAAGACAAAGCCTGCTAAATCAAAGGATCAAAGTGCTACCTTGTAGCAATTTAGACCCAAAAAATAAGAATCATCATAGAACCAAAGCCACATGTTTGAAGGCTATAAATAAGGTAATTATAATGTCAGTAACAATATTCACAAGCATCAACAGCTGTGATTCTTAGAGAAAAATGATCAATGCACATGCAATACTTCTACTATTGTCTACTAGAAAATAAAAAAGTACAACAGGAAGTAGTCAGTGAAGAAATAATAAATAGATGCAAGTCACTGAGAACTCCTCAGCTTCCCCAGGGATCTTGCCCATCGTGCAGAATCCTTATTATTCATGTGCCTTAAGAAATTTGACCATTTGCCTTGGGAAAAGAGGAATCTCAGTTTTGGAGGCAAACCCATGAAAACTGAAACATGACTGTACTGTGAAACAGGGGAAATGTAAAACTTTATCAGCTGGCTAAGATACCCCATCATTACTGATTAAGTTCACAACTCCCAGAGAATTGGAAGTCAGAGTTGCCCTTATGGTTCTTCCAATCAGAGACCTGTCAAAACACAATTTTAGCTTAATCATACTGCAGCAGTAAGCTTGGAGCATTACAGATTAAAGGCTTAAGATTACACCATATGATTTCCTAGAGGGCCAATCACATGAAAATAAATGAATAGCCATCCTAACCTCATTAAAGAGAAGAAATGGATCAATCTTGGGTTCCTCAGACAAATTATAAAAAAGCATTTTGAATGCTATGACTTAACCTACTCAAGGTATTTAATACAATGTTTGAAAGCAGTGACTTATCCACCTTCTTTGAAAACATCTGATTCTTCAGTGGTCTCCAGCTGTGGAACCACACCAGAAATTGTAGCAATTATCAATCCTAACTTTTACAACTATAAAATTGTGGCACAAAAGAGTTGCAAGCTCCACGTTACAAATCATGCACAGTCACAAACTCTGTTTTTTTTGTTTAATAGTACAAATTTTGCATTATACCTAGCATTAGAACTGATCTAAATTGAGATATGACATTTCAAGGACTACTGTTCGTGCCCCTTTTCTGACTTCATGTACTTTGTATTGCACCACAAGGCATCCTAAAGGAATTGCAGAGTTTTCAGGGCTGCCGAGGACAATTAGCTGCATGCCACACTGACTGAAAAGCAAATACAGTTCTTTTGTGCTTTTAGAACTATTTCCTCTAGTCTAAGTTAAATTACAGTAGTTCTCATCACAAATAAACACTTAAGGAGTAGATTCAAAATAATATCAGTGTCTGCAGTTGATCTGGCTCTCATTTTTCCTTATTGATCTTTAGCACTGATGGCAGCAAGGATTAGGATATCACTAAAGTGGGTTTAGATGAAAACTCCATCGGAAATACATAAATACTTTGGCTTTGTATTTGTTTCAGTACAGAATATCTACATACAACAAGCCCCAGTTTTGAGCAAGGGCAGTGATGTTCATTTGGATCCTGCTCTTTAACTTATTCATTTGATAATTTAAGACCAAACACTAAAGTTTCCTCTGAAGAAGGAACCAGGACTCCTCTTCCCCATTTCCAGCACTACCTCCCTCTCACTGGGTTACCATCAGTTCTTTCTCCAGCTTATTCTCTCCACAGCAACCTACTGTTGTACTGTCATGTAAATGATTTAATAGGAAGGACGTGATACCAGACAGATTAGCACTTAAAGACGACTGTTGGGAAGCAGCAACTGCATATTTGAAGACAGACCATTTTTTGGATGAGTGACATAAATGCTAAGCTATTATTCAGAACACACTATATTTATCTTTGTACTGTCATATTTTTGAATAAGACCAGCTGTGCCTCCTGTTCCTGGTACTGAATTCAATGCCCGTCAAATGCAGTAGGTAGTATTTGATCTTGCTCAGGAAACTGTGTCCACCTGAGAAGTCAAGTGTTCCCTGCTTGGTTTGGAATCACATTAGTCACAGCACTGCCTGGAGTATAAATAGCCAGCTCCTTAAGGTTAAGCTGCACAGCAGTTTAGAAGTTCAAAATTTAAGTGCTACATGATTCCAGATACTTGAGAAAAGCTGGTGTTCTGAACTGCTCTGAGGTGTAAATGGCCGGGTTTAGGATGAAAAAAAAAACCCAAACAAACCTAATAAATTTGAAGAGTACTTGCTTCATAGAAGCTTTGCAGGTATGTGTTCCAGTGACTCTTGCTCAGACACACTGAAACCGAATGCAAGGCAAGATTGCAGCACTCGACTGTATTACAGAGCAAGTACTTCAAGCAGAGTTTTAAGAACCTGGCAACATCTGTAGCACTGGAGTAGTCTGAGCATCTTCCAAATTGAATCAAGGCATACTCTGCCAGCAGCTCTCCACATCCACAATTTCAGAAAGACCTTTATGTTTTCAAAGAGTCACAGCGGGAGTTGAATAAAGCTGGAGCTGAAGCGTACTCTCTGAGCACTTGGGATAATCTTCATTTTGGACTCTGCCAAAGTGCAGGTGCAGCCCATCCACAGGGAAGCTAAGATAACTTTCTTTGCACACCAGGTGAACATACTACTGCTCAGTGTACTTCTATCCATGGTACAGTGCTGCTGGTAAGTGCATTAAGTCAGTCCCAGAAGGAAGAATACACAAACAAAAATATCCAGTGCAGTATCTGTGGAAAAAGGTGCATCTTTAAATTTATTAGGCAGTATGAAGGCAGGCAGAGAACTTGTAATGCTACAAATGCCTTTGAGAATTTGATGCAAAAGAACTGCTCCCATTGGGAAGGTAACTTTTTCAACTTAGCATTTCCTCAGTGACAGAATCACTTTGAAGGGGTTACAGAATCTGTGGTGTGCAAGATGACTGCCTCTTTGGTTAGTGAAATGGAGTAGGGTACAGGTAGGTTTGGATGTGGTTGTTTCCAAAAGCAGTCTCAAATGTTGGGTGTCAGACACCCACAGCCCTGGTCACACAGCAACACAACATCTCACACATAACATCAATCAACAAATGGCCTCTTGTCTGGCTTCAATAATGTGCACTGCATTTGCTTCATCTCATACACTGGCATTTATGTCTTTTCCAATAAGTCATTAAAATACTAATCCCAGTTTAAGGTGACAAAAGAATTAAAAATAACTGAGCCCAAATCATCCAAATTCAGACCAATACACCAATAGATAATTGAGGGACAAAGTGCTGACTATCCTTAGCATTTCAGTTTCTTAGGGACATGTGTAAGATGACTAAATAAGTCTGAACTTTTGCTGATTTACATTTCTGACAACAACGCTGGTTTTGTCAAATTTCTAAGTATTTGCATAGAATGGAAACAAGCTGGTTTGATTAACATTACACTGAAGAAATGCAAATCATTAACTCAATGTCCAGGATTAGCAGCAGAAGTTGTGGAAAGAGGACTTCCCCATAGATATGAGGAAACTGCAGTAAACTAGAAAAACCACAAGGATTTAAGGAACTTCTGTAATTATGATTCCCAGGAATTTTCACGAAAATGTGCCTCAGACTACAGCTTGCATGCTGGAAACAAACCCATGTTCAAAATCATCTTTGGTTTGTGTTTTTCTGCTTTAGCCCTCAAAGCAGGAGTGTGAAGAAAAATACTCCCATAACCAACTATGCCTTGTATTTCCATCAAGTCTGAAGGACTGAAAACAAGAATTCTCTCCAGCAGTGTATTAGCACACGTGCAAAAGCTACAGGAGTCTCAAAGACTGGAATTTGAAACAGTTTTAAATCTTTGGAAGTGTTGGATTTCAAGGTGGGTGCCAAAAATTATGCATGCACCTGAAAAGAGAGCTGGAGATCCAAAGCATGGGATTTTGGGGAGACCTGCCCAGCTCCAGCAGGTAAGCACCAATGTAATGGGAGGTGATAACTTGCACCACAGCTACCAGTTGACCACCAGGCACAGCACCAGTCCCACTCCTGCGTGGAAAGTAGTCCTCTCAGAGAAACACATATGTAGATAAAGAAAAAGAAAGAGCTATAAAAGCCCCCTCCACTTTTTTTTTTTTCTTAAAAGCTTGAAAACAGTGTGAAAAACTCATTTTCTAGAAGGTATTTTTAAAAGCTTCATTCCTCAGCTGCAAACTGACATTTTGCAGTGAAATATATTTTTGTACTGCCTAGAAATTAATTTTTCACATTTCTCCCCAGAGGCAATGCCACCCATGAAAATGATAACTGTGCCAATGCCATTATAGTGTTAAACAACTGTCTTTTTCAAAACTAAATGCTAAGTTTAAAATAAAGTAACTCTCCTCTGTGGGCATCATGGTTAAAAGGAAGCAAGTTTAATTTGCTTTTTAATGTTTGCTATTTCTAATCCCTGTCTGGCTCTGTATTCAAGAGAAAGTAAATCTGGTTTTGCTATTCAGGCCATTTGTATCTCCTCCACTCTTCAAAGACTCCAGCAAATTCGTGTTCTGAGGATCAGAGGGTGGTGAGGCCCTGGCACAGGTTGCCCAGAGAAGCTGTGGCTGCCTCATCCCTGGAAGGGTTCAAGGTCAGCTTGGACAGGGCTTGGAGCAACCTGGGATAGTGGAAGGTGTCCCTGCCCAAGGCAGGGGGTTGGAACAACATGAGCTTTAAGGTCCCTTCCAACCCAAGGCATTCCATGAGTCTATGACCCCACAGTTGTGTATCACACCCCAAGAATGATCCAGTGCCTGCAGCAAAACAGCAAGAAAGAAGTGCAAAAATTCTTTCAGTTTCACCTGCAAGTTTGTACAGGGGACAGCTTTAAATAAAAGACAGAAGCCTGGAGATGCTGGGCTGCCACACTCGCCTCCCATTCTGCTCAAGCAGCCAAGACACAAAGCAGTGGAGAAGAGCTGTTCCTGAGTTCCTGCAGGAGTGCCATCCAAAGCAAGGCAGAACTGCTGATACCTGCACTTGTGCAAGCTCTTCAGGAGAGAAGACCTGGGGCAGCCTGGATTTTGTCAGCATTGTTTCTATTTTGCAGGCACTCATGGGGGAAACATAACAAGAGCACATGGCTGATACCCAAAGGCTGAGGTTTAGTCCAACCTTTTGTTTCTGAGCTTTTACATACATTGTGGACAAGTTACTTTGTGTCTCTGTGGTTGGGACCCATATTGCACACCAAAATGAAATGTTTTGGGCTCCTTTGTTTACAAGTTTAAAATTCCATTACAAAGAGTACTGGATGAGCATAATGTAACATCCTAACTGAACCGCTTCAGAAGAAAAAAAGTAGATCCCAGAAGAGTATGAAAGAGCACAGACACTTGTCACAGTAGACTGTTGAGGTGATTTTAAGAGTGAAAGTAGATATACACATAATTTGATGCACATCATTTTTCCAAACGGAGCTTGTACATAATGTGATACATTTATTGCCTTTTGAAACATGCACGTACACAACCATCTCACTCCAATAGTCTAACCTTGAAGTAAAAAAGAAAAATCTTAACAGTAATATCCTTTCCATTACCCTAATGCATTTTAAAATTTTAAATCAGCAGTTCTGACTCGAGAGCTCTGTAGATGCATTTATCATTCAGCTATGCAACCACGCTATAAACTGTCAACTCTTCATCACTGTCCACTTTGACAAATTACTCTTGCAACAGCATTTCCAAGTTATCCCTAGCAGCCAACACACCTCATAAATCCACATCATTGTAGTGTTATTAGAATTTCATTTCATGCTTGCATTCGCAAACATTTAAGCTTTCAACCTCTGCTGCTGGACATTAATCATGAAATTAATCATAGGATTAAGAATGCCAAATTTAAACTCAAGGTTACTAACATGCTCACCCAATATTGGTTTAACATTCTGTCATAAGAAAACACTCTACAAAAAAAAAAGGACAAGACCTTTTCCCGAAGTTAGGAAATATGCACATAGGCTAATTGCACTTCTTTTCCTTCATGAAATGAAAATTGACCAAATTCAATATTGCTGCTCAAAGAAAAATTTCAAATCCCAAGACCCTAGAAAAAACAACCATTTGGCCTCTGAAAGTCTGCTCACAGTTGGCCATGAAAGATCAATTATGAAAGAGCTAACAGCATCAAATGACTTTCAAAACTGATGATCAGAGAAGATTGTCACGTAAAAAACTGTGATTTAATAGAAATGTAAAATAATAAATGTCATTGAAGAATATTAGGTTCTCACATTCAGTTGAGATACATCATCATTTTTAAGATATATTTGCATTAAAACCATGAAGCACCTGCTAGTTGACAGAATACTAATGACCAGGCATAACTCTGCTGATGCTAAAACAAAATCTTCTAGTAGAAACCTTAGATCAACTTCAGATGATTATGAAACCATATCTCTAGCTTCTATGATAAATAACAAGATAAATAATATAGTCCTCCTGTACCTTTTCCTTCCCCAGCTTCACAGCCCATAAATAAATCAACACTCAGTGCTAGAAATGGAATGAGTCAAAACTGTGATTCAACCCAGCCTTTGTTATGTCTTCAGATAAATGTTTTGGATATGCATTTAACTACTGCTGCTTCAAGCAACACCCCCAGAAGTTCAATGACAGTCAACTGAGTAAATCAACAGAAACTGCTTTGATTACAACCACGTTACTTCTTATAACAGACTTACTGTTTTAATCTCAGACACATAATTCAAAATCCCAGCCTAACCCTCCCCATCCTACAGAAGCTACAAAATTAATATTAGTTGCAATCCTGCAGCCACATTGGCTCTTGCACTTCTTTGCAAGCAGTGAGGCGCTGGATATCAATACCACTTCTAAGATCAGTTGCCCTAAGTTATCAAAATTTTACTTGTAAGAAAGAAGAGGCCAAATGATCAAATACACCTGACTATTTCTGGCACACACACTTCAAGCCAGTAATAGAGCTCATGATAATTGATTGACAAAATTAATTCTTGGGAAACAAGTGTTACCCAGGAAATAAGAAAAAAAACCCCACCAGGACAAGCACCCTACTCAGTTGTGTACGAAACAGCTTAGGTTGTGCCAGGTACCAAAGGCTTCAGCCAATATAGCTGCAACTTCACTCAAAAACTTGACATTCAGGTTTTTTTATTTTCTGTTAACAGATTTCACAATTCACAGTCTCAGAGCAGGAAGTGGCCATACTGCTTAGGACCATGTACCATCTAGTTCCACTTTCTGAATTTTCCATTCCAAATGCCTCCCTATTAGTACCTCAGCAGCTGCATTAAAAGCAACAGAAAGAGTGTTTAAAGGCAAAGATCTCTGACTGAACTTCCCATCCAGGTTTAACAGGATACCCAGCATGGACTCCCTGGAGAGCTGCTGCTTACATCACTGCAGTTACAAACATTAGAATTCTCCAGGCTAGAAACCCCTGCAGTTTATGAATAATGGCAACACACTTAATAACTCCGTTTTAATAACTTTTTCCTCTTTACACAATTTTTCTGAAGAAAATGATGATTTCTTTCAAGAAAAGTACAGTTACCAAATCTATGAAGGTAATATGATATTCCCCTTCTGCTGATTGAAAGATTACTGACCTCACTGAGGTAAATAAAAAAGGAGCACGTGGACCCATCTACACCGTAACTTGCATAACAGGGATCTGATCGCCACATATCTTTCATCCACTGTAACAGAAGAAAAGACACAAAAGTCTGTTAGGTTAAAGCACAACAAAATAGCTGTGTTTCACACCCAACCCAGGAATAATGGAGGAAGTGGCAAAGTGACTACAAACATCACAAATACTAAACCAGAAATTTTATTAATAATACACACTGCATCCCTGCGTTCAGTAATGCTGGGGAAGCAACAACATAGCAGATGTGAGCACAGCTTATACAAACCAGCAGCCAGGCAAGCAGAGGCAAATATGAAAAGGAAAATAAAACTGGGATCCAGACATATGGCTGTGGCTGGAGTTGAATGCGTTGTGTGTTCCCCACCATGATATGCTCCCTCTAGAATTTCAAAGATCATTTCAGTTACCAAGACTGAAATCTGCCAAGAATCTGCCATGTCTGCAGAAGCAAATAATTAATTTCAGTTCATATTTTAATATTCAAATAATTTATTACATAGTCACTATGCAGCCAGTTTGCCAAAACAGATCAAAACACAGACCAGAGATTCAAAACGTAGAGACTTTTAATTTCACAACTACTTGAGCATTTAAGCAATCAGAAATTTTACTGTTGTCCCCCACTAATCACATAAAATCACAGAATGGTTTGGGTTGGAAGAGAGCTTAAAGATCACCTCATTCCAAGACCCCTGCCATGGGCAGGGACAACTTCGATTAGACCAGGTTGCTCAGAGCCCCATCCAACCCGGCCTTGAACTTTCAGGGATGGGGCATTCACAAGGACAAATCAGTATCCCTTACATTTGAAACATATCTTGGGGAAAAAAAGCCCTTAAAAACTTCCATCTCTGCAAGTTTGGTGGAGTTTCTTTGGTTTTTGTTGCCTTTTTTTTCCCTTTCCAACTAAAGTCTGATACCTTGTAATATTTAGCCTTTCCAACTGCATTATTAGTAAAATACAGGATTTTTGTAGAATCCAGTGTGAATCCCAGAGTTCTGGTTGCACACTCAGGCACTGCCTGCTCGTGAGCAGAAGAGGCAGAATGCTTCCAAGAGAAAAGGGGAAGAGAGGAACCACACAGAGCTGTGGGCAAAGAGAGGAAAGAAGTGCAAAGAAACATCATGCTGAAAAAGGCGCTGGAGTGAAGTACCACATAATCACAGGCCTGGGGCAGGGGAGCACCAAATTACTCATCATAGGGAAGAAAACAGGGCTTTTTCAAAAGGAGAAGTTTCTGAATAACAAGATAGCATTCAAATAATAAGGCATTTCAGTAAATAATATAGCATTTTAATATCACAAATTTTTCCCTGTCTTGTCAAAATTTGTCTTAAGAGGATGCCACTTTATTTCTCAGCAGCAGTAGTATTAAAGGCTTGAGGTGAGCAATGCTGCAGTGACACACAGTCAGTCCTAAATAGCCTATTTTTTGACTTAGTTGTCCCTGTTTTATACCACTGAGTAGTGGCCTCTTGCAACATAAGTTCCATTTTTAATAGAATGCACATAAGATTAAAACCAGTTCACTTACCTTTATTTTCCCTTCACAGTGAGGAAAACCATCCATAGGAGGCAATTCACACTGTTCCTGGGCTCCATTTATGAGATCTAAAGAGAAACACAGACCATAACTGAGCTTCATTTTGCAGTTATGACAGAGAGCCTGATGAATCCTTCCATTTATTTTCATAAATCTACAGTCCAGACTGACTGAAGGGTCCTACTGGGTAATATTTGTTATTACATTAAAACTCAGTGTGCTCCATTTTGACCATAGAAGAAAATGGCTGCATAGATTTCAACACTGACTTGAAGTAAAAGTGCCGAATTACAAAAGCCAATCTATGAAGACTTAAAAATTAAGCTAATCCATACTGAAAATAACAAGAAGAAAATATTTTCCTAATCAGTGTGCTTAAAACTACTAAATTGCAACAATTTGTTTTCATTTGTCAAACATTTATAGGATGTATATTGCTCTTAAACATAAAACTAGTTTTTCAGGATCTGTTATCACTTTATCAAATACCCACAATTTGAAACATGGCACCAGATATATATGACCCAATTAATAAATGTTGCAATATGATCTAATTTAACAACTGAGTAGCACTACATCACATCTCACAAGAAATATTTCGTATGGTCTCCCAAGATCTTTTTTCCTTCTTTTTTTGCCCATTTTAATATTCTTTCATTCTAGATTATTGCAACGCATTAAAGAGTGTAATATAGAGTAAGATTTCTAGCCCATGAGCCAAGCAAAAAGCAGCAGTTTTAAAGGACATTACCCCTTCAGCTTCAAGGGACTTTCTTCTTAGAAGAACCCTCTAATGCAGGCCTTTAAGGCAAGAAAAATTATTACCATGGAGGAGAGATTCTTGCCAAAGGCAGTGGGGGATAAGGTTTTCAATTTAGGTAGTTCATCCCACAGTTACCTAAATTATACCTGCATCATTTCTGGCTTTTCCTATTGGCAAGAATCGAGATCATTAAAGTCAGCCAGCCATCAACCCAGGAACACTTTATGCTGTGGCAGTAACAGTGCACAATTTCACCCAGAATATGCTAATTAGAGAGCCCAGAAGAAAAAACATAAAAAAGGCTGCAGTATTAGAACAGTGACAAAAATCTGTAGGTAAAAGTTAGAATGTTGCATTATATTATTATACGCAAATGTCACGACCTGATTTATCTACTTTCCAATTTTTTTGCAAATAGCTTCTTTTAAAGATAAAACTTGTGATGTGAGCCAAGCATTGCAAAGTGAACTTGATGGGGGAAAGAAGAATCATGCCAGGAAGTCACCACTTCTTTGTCAGTCTCTGCAGTGGGAGTGATTTGACAAACTGAGCTGTACTGCCAACGACAATAGCACTGAAGCAAAGCAGTTTGTACAATGACTTTGTAATTTCAAATCAATAAGTACTTTCAGAATATTCTGCCTATCTTCCTAACCTTGTGGGATTCTTGCAGACCAGACCACCGACACCTAAGGCTCTGATTTCTGCTCTGAATAAGAGCATACAGAGCATGAATACCGATAGCAGCAATTTAAAAGTATATTCTCAATTCAGTCAGTACAGCTACACAATAATAGGACATTTTGCTTTACTGCAGTTCAGGAATCAGACCTACCACTTGAATCACACCAAAATCAGTACCTGAGATCAAAGAGTAATAAAAAGGCATTGTTACTATTACGGTAATTTTCAATAATCAATATAATTCCATTAGAAAGCTTTATGGTCTAAATGGGTTTGTGGGCTTTTCTTTTTTTTTTTCCCTAACTCCTAAGTCTGAATGCAAAATAACAGCTTTACATAAGGCACATAAAATTCAAGATCTTCCTAGAACAAAAAAGACCTCTGAAGTCTCTGGTACAATATCAGAGATGCAGCTCAGCCATAGGGAAAGTTCAACTTTCGGCATCATATTGCATTTAGGGTGAAAATGCTGAATGTCTGGGTATAGCTTGCCAACAAGAATGAGCCATGATTTCTGTAATTTAAAATTAAAAAATGCCATCTATCTCAAGTTAATTATGCTATCATATGATGGCTTTCCTCTTCAGAGGGTTAGTCAAGCATATCCTCTCTTCTTCTTAAGTCCTATTAAGTACAGGGTAATACATAAGCACAAGCTCTAATTCTTATTTTACAGCACACAGTGCCAAGTCTATCACTTATACCATATTTCATTTTAATGGGGATCTCATGGCCTGTTAAAGAAAGAAAGGGTGGAGGAAACACCCAAAATATGGACAACAGCCTGATTTTTGGTAGGCACACAACTGCAGTCTACATGTTTGCTTTTGTCATGTGTAAACACATTTTCTGCATCCCAGTGTGTTTTTGTAGATGGGCAGAGTCTTTGCTACTGCTCATTTCTTGCAAGGTCTTACAGGAACTCTGTATTCGCAAGATCTATTTGCAAGAATAAAAACCCTCTTCCAACAGTCACACATTGCACCAGCCTCACACTTCCACAGCTCCCATCAGCCGTGGCAGTACCATACGCAGATACTTCCCAAGCAGAAACCCTCCCAGCCCTCCCTGTTCCTGTCCATTCCAAGAAGTAAAAAGTAAAAGACAGACATTTTTCTCAGCAGAAGCTACAGCCTTTCTCAGGCATCTGTTCTCCCCTGTGGCCAGTTGCACTAAGGCTTTTCCAGAGCAATCCCACTCTTGATCTTCCACTGGAATGGGTTACACACAGAGCATGGATCTCTCCAGGATAACCTGCTCGTATAGGGAACACGGAACACTAGTGCCCACCTTTATCACCTCTGTCCATGCTGAAACACTAGTGTGTCTGGTAGTATTTCCTAGAATATCTGACATCTTTCCCCCTTCTTGCTGGCAACAGTAAACACTCCTAGGATTCCCCTTCCTCAAAATGTTCATGTTTTTTCTCCACCATAGTCCACAGACACAGGAAATGCTTTACACAATCACCAGCTCCCCACTTCTGTCTTCCCGTTCAGCTTTACCATGGATCTATATCCCAAGCACCTACATCAGCTTTCACTTGCTTTATTCTCAGCTATTAATCAGGTAATAGCACAGTGAAAGCAATTCTACAAAGCTTAAATGTAAACTGTCCCAATAAACAATTTACATACAACTATTATCCAGAGCAGAAAAAAATGCAGCAATATGTGCATACAAGAGGAAATGAATGTCAAAGAATAGGAGACGGAACACAGAAATGCAACTCTGTTCCATCTGAGTATTCCCTAGAGAAGCAGTCTTTCCTCTGTGCCCATGAACAGGAAGCCAGCTGATGCAGTCAGACTGGAAACACATCTACATCAAAGACTGCTGTCCAAAGGAACAACTGCCTGCAGAAATGGGCAAGTCAGTGCTGGTTTCCACACATAAGCCTGAGAATTCACTGCAGAACTCTGAATTCACCTGTGAATAATCCTGACAGTTCCAGTCAACTACTACTTGCCCTGGTTGTACCTTTTCTTCTTGGCCACAGCCAGTGCCAAGTTCTAGGCTGAGAATCATCCCCTCCCAAATTTTTTTTCCTCAATGATCAGACCCTGTACAAAGAATTACATTTCTGCTCCTCTTGCTGCTTATTTTAACTCAGCATGGAGGGTGTGCTGGAGCCTGCTGGTAACACCTCATAGCTGGCTCCTCTTGAACAGGAATCCAGAGCTGAAGAAATCTTGTGTTTCCCACGAGCAGCTGAGACCAAGCTCAACCAGATACCAGCAATTTACACTTCTGAGTGTGATCATAAAGACACGGGAGATAAAGAAGTGGAACCCTGGGGATGCCAACTACACATGAGGATCTTCCAAAACGTGAAAAGCAAGCATTAACATACAAGTCAAGACTTAGGAGTTTTTCATCATTTGGAGATAAAACCCCAAACCCTAATATCTTATGAGGATTCTTCTTAAAAAGTCTGGATAGATGTCTTATGCTGTTAGCAAGTTCACATTGGATAATTCTTTCCCGAAGGGGAAAACTTCATTAAGCCAGACATTAAAGTTACTTTTGTTGGAAAATAGTATTTGAGAAACCACAGGAATTTTTATCCTCATTTAGGATTTATGTAATTTAAAATGCAAGTTCTGAAATCTCCTTTCCCAGCCAAAACTTTAACTTAAAGCCAAAAAGTTAGAAATACAACTGTCAAGTTAGTACAAAGCAACAGTAGTTAATAAACACACTTTTTTCTCATAAACTTTGTGAGCCATTATATTAATTTCTGTTCTACACACACCTAAGTATTTTTGAATTCATGCATAGCTTATCTCCTCTTGACTGCTGTTATGAAAAGATGTAATTATTAAACACTTATCTCTTATGATGTTACATTAAAAGTCAATGCACTGACAAACTAAAAACATGAACATAGCTTATTATAAATCTAAGAGCATGCAGTTGGTACTGATCATCCTGGAAAAAAAAAAAAGAGAAATATGGATAAAACACCAACCAACTGCAAATTTTAAAAATCCTCTTTAAATATCTTGTGAGGTCCTGGGATATATAAAATATAACTAACAAACTCCATCCTCATGTTTAGAAAGAAGCCATATGTTCCCTTCACAAATGATCTACAGCTTTGCATCAGACATCGTTAGAGCACAGCAGGTGAACCTGAACTTGTGAACAGCCCTCAGTTGTTTCAGTGCAAAGTCTGGCACGTCAGCATCAACGACGTGGCAGATTTGAGCTAAGCCACCAACCTTGCACTGGAAAAGAAGCTTCTCTCTTGTTGCTTGCTAAGAGCAACTGCACCTGCTAAAGCTCCAGGCCTTCAGCACTGCTCTGTCTAAACACCAGTTCACAGACGCAGGTCTTCATTGCCTCCTGCATTTAAACTCCATGTTCACAGGTTTTGTTTGTCATAGTGAAGGTTTACAACACCCACGTGAGAATTACGTGGTTAAAAGCACGGTCTGTGGTAGGGATTGATTTTTGTTTGCTTCGAAGTTACTCTTTAATAAAACAGTAAAAATGAGCAGTAGTGAGTGCTACATGCATATTTTCTCCCTTTCCTATGTTGCACATCCTTCAAATAATGTTCTTTGGAATAGGCTAAAAAATTCTGCTTCAAGTTTTCTCCATCAGACAGTTAGGAAGTCTAGAAATATTCCACTAAGACAGTACACTGAATAAGGGTTATAATTAGTGACTCAGCAGTGACTGCTGTTTGATAGGTGCTCTGTTTGTCATAAGAGTTTTAAAATAGTGATATTGGTTAAAGCAAATGAAAAGGCTGCAATACAGCTGAAATTGCAAGCTGACACCAGCAGCCTACCTTCTCTGCTAAGGACCAGCCTGGCGTTCTTCTGAGAACAGAAATGTATTAAGAATTTAACATGACACTAAAAATGATGTACTTTGGAACCTTGAGGCTTAAACTCTGATTTTCAGACTAGTGCACATTAAAGTATTTTTTGATGATATATAGGACAGATAATAGCTTAAGTCAAAAGTATTCCCATCAGCAGATCTCATAAAATACAGAACCTCTCTAGTATTATAAGGTCAGAGTAATCACACCCAGTGAAATCTATTCACCAATTTTATCTCTGTTTTCCTTCTGGTTTTGATCATTAAATATAAGTACTATTCTAACTTTAATTCATGAAACTGTTCTCTTGTTTATATTTCAGTCCTGAAATCTGGTATCTATGGTTAGACACAGACTGTAGTTAAGGCTGGTTTAGTTTGTATAAGGTCTCCTTTCCCTTCTCCCCCTAATTAACACATTCTCAATTCAATTCACATTTTTCATCTCCAGCTGGTAAGATTTCTTTAAAGAGAGAATTTGCAGTGTGAGCTGAAAGCACTAACAACATATTCAATCAAACGAGCTAAAGGTTTCAAGATTTTAAATGCAGAGCACAAAATGCTTTCTACTAACATTTTAGAAACTTCTGTAGCAAACTGTTGGTATGATTTAAAGAAAATTAACTTTTCTACCTCTAGTCCATCCTCAGACAAGCTGTGCTGCTGTGTTCCATTAGCACTACTGAAATCAATGCAGTGTTGGGAGAATTCAAGTAGTAGTCAAGTGGTTAATCAAAATGCAGCC
Source organism: Corvus moneduloides (assembly GCF_009650955.1). Classification (NCBI taxonomy): domain Eukaryota; kingdom Metazoa; phylum Chordata; class Aves; order Passeriformes; family Corvidae; genus Corvus; species Corvus moneduloides. The sequence goes on along the minus strand of NC_045482.1, from coordinate 32,869,387 downwards.
CAGGGGACCACTAAGAGCCCCCTTCAGCATTACTAACACAGCTTTGCACTGCAGTGGAAAATATTCACCTGTGGTCTTCTGCACACACCACACTGTGATGCGACAGCCAGGTTTGAGGGCACACAAATCTCCCCAGCTCCACACTACTGCCTCTGTGGGAGGGGGAAAATCTTAACACATACACATTTACAGTGTGGAAAAAGAATACAATGAATAAGGCTCAATAAACATGAGTCACAGCAAAACATCACCTCGAGGAAGCTGCAATCTTGACTATCAGAGCCAGTGCAGTCCCACACCCTCTTACAACTGGTAGACACTGGCGCTCTGTGGGGACAGCTGGTTTGCTTTCTGAGGCACAACACACCATATTGACTAAAGAAAAGCCTACTCTAGTCCTCTTAAGACAGGAGGGCAGCTTTGGAATTTAAAACAATATGCAGCATCTTAGCTTTTTGAATCTCTGCAAGTAGAGGACTATGATGGAACTGTGGTTGCAGACTGCTAAAACTAATGAGGCTGTGTAACAAAATTCATCAAAATTCATGGAAACAAATCCACTGATCCTGAGGTTACCTGAGTCTTTCCATCCCACCTAAAAGGCCTCAGAGTGTAGCAGCCCCAAGTCTTCAGGAATAAGGACATGGAAATACCAGGACAAAGGTCCTTCTCACCATAGTAACATTAAAAAAAAAAGCCTTCTTGTAGCATTGCCAAAGCTGACTTTTCAGCCTGCCTTGCTACATATTCACGAAGGATGCCAGATATCTGACAGGCATCCAAGCCGTCATGTCTTAAATGACAAGTATACACTGAAGTCTGCATCTTAATGAGTGAGTTTAAAGATGTTAAAACTAAAGTTGTTAAAAGAGAACTGAACAGCCAACACAGCAGAACAAGTTAATGCACAAGGCAGAAAAGCTAGAGAAACTTTGAGCAGATACACCAGAAATGTCCTCCCTCCCTGTGCAGTGTTGTATGCAGCACCTGAGCCTGGGCTGTTCTTAGGCTTAGCAAGAGCCCTCCAAGCACCAACTGTGCACAAGGGGAAGGCTGAGGAGGATTTAGCATAAACCTTCACTTGCTCATTTTTGTGTGATCAAAGATACACAATTAAAATCATTCAAAGCAGCACTTTTCAAGGCAAAAGAACACTTTGTAAACAACCAGTCTGGCAGAGTTTTCAGTACAATTTTACTGTCTGGGGCATTAGATGGTCAAGCTTATAAAAAATTTAGCTTTTCACTGAACAAGCACAGAAAGAGCGATGACGACCTCTAAAGAAACCCATCCCACAACACAACACACTAACCCCACCCCCACTGCTTACCAAAAAAAAAAAAATCACATGAAGAAAACAGAGATCAGATTCTCTGATCATGTTTGTGCAAGCAGAGTGCCCTATCTGATGAACTATGATAGTGCAAGTCTGTCCCAGAAAAGTCAAAGATTTATTTTATCATTATCTTAGAAAAGCACAACTGTTAAATACCAAGTTGCCTAAACCAAACTGATCCTGTGCCTGTCACATGGAACCAATGATGCAGCTACAACAGTAGAGCCCTGTAGACAAGCTCTCCTTGAAAGTGCCGTGGTTTTGTATTTCCCCATTTCCGTTTAATCATCTCTACAACAGCAACTTTAAATTTACTTAGGGTGTCATTTGCGGCAGTGCCTCAAAGCTTCCTGTTCTAAAGGCTGATGAAAACTCTTATCTCCTAGACAACCAAAGTTTAGATTAATACTTTCCGGTGTGTATGGGAATATATTACTTCCCACAAATTCAAAAAGGATGGCTATCAAATATCTCAGAAGCTTTTCAGATAATAACTTAGATTAATAGAGGAGAGAGAAAAGGAAAGACAGCTTTATTGCTTTCAAAACCAACCAGCCAACTTTACAAGTATCTTTATTAACAATTCACTCATAAACAAAATGGAGGTTCTGGAAAAGCAGTTGAAAATTGTCAGGATCAAAACTACCAGATTGTTTGATGGTTTTATGGAAGGAAGAAGAAAAAGCAAAACATGCTTATGATTTTACACATGGATCTAAAAAGGGGGAAAAAAAATGTAACACCTAAGCTCCCACTCAAGCTCCCCAAGTGTTCACAGCTTTGCTTTTTAACATATTCTCTACAGCCTCACCCTGTAGCACAAGTCCCATCCTCAACTCCTCTACGATTAAAGATATTTATGCTACTAAGAGCTCATGCCCTATTATCCTTTCATACAGCCAAAAAGAGAAAGAAAGCTGTTTTGCTCTTTGCCCTTAATGAAAGATTCCATGAAACTAACTTCAGAGGAAGAACTAGGTGTAGTACCACCCTAAACACACTAAAGCTGAACACAGTAAGGGTATGAATACACAGGACAGTCTACATATACATAATTAGATTGAGAGTCACCAAATCAGACACTGGTTTGGGTTGGCAGGCACCTTAGAGACCATCTTGTTCCAATCCCCTGCCATGGGCAGGGACACCTTCCACTAGATGAGGTTGCTCCAAGCCCCATCCAGCCTGGTTTTGAATGCTTCTAGGGATGAGGAGTCCACAATCTCTATGGACAACTTGTGCCAGTGCCTGACCATTCAAAGAATTTGTTGTTAATATCTAATCTAAACCTGCCCTCCTTCAGCTTAAGGCCATTTGCTCTTGTCCTATCACTCCACGCCCTTGTGAAAAATCCCTCTTGTACCCCCTTTAGGTGCTGGAAAGGGCTCTAATGTCTCCCCAGAGCCTTCCCTTCTCCAGGCTGAACAGCCCCAGTCTCTCAGCCTGTCTTCATTAGGAGAGGTGTTCCAGCCCTGTGATCAAAAGTCAGGATTGAATTGCAAGAAAGTTTGAGTTCACCTACTTCAGAGACAGTTAAGTTACAGTCTGCTAAATCCTCAATAATTTCAACTACTGTTATCACTTTCTTATCACGAAGGAGCATAATCCAGATGGATTTTCTTCAGATCCCCTTATCTGCCAAAACTCCACACCACCACAGAGTGGTATTTCCATGGCAGATTTCACCACTGCTGCCTCAGTTCTACACCACACTTGATAGCCAGATGCGGAACAACTTAAAAAGAAAAAAAACTTTCTTTCATAACTCGAAACAAAGATAGGTATTTTTTCCAAACTGCTAAACAACTTGATTATTTCCCATGCCAGTGCTTCCTTTTTCTTCTGCTGTCAGGCTCTTTCAGAGAAGTTCCTGCTCATTCCTTCAGGAAGTAGATTACAATGGATTATAAACTCCAGGTTTCAACATGTCCTGGCTCAACTCTGAACTTCCCCAGATTTTGTGGCCCACCTTGCCTTCAGTCAAGACTACATTCTGTTTTGTTGAACACTGTTTAAAAACAAGAAAAATAATCTTTGATATTTGTTAACGCTATACTTGCAGAGGGGCCTCGGAAGGAGAAATGCTGACTAATCATCATAATCTCTGTTCTTCCTGGTTTGCACATGAGTACTAATTTTTTTTCCATGAAAGTGTTATCAATACTTAAAGTACACAATGAAGAAAAGCTTACAGTATATTCAGATTAGCCAGTCTAGCCTGCCATCATAGTCAGTTTTAAATTGTAAGAAAAATACTATGTTTTGCTCTTGAATTTGTCATTAGCAGCAGTGAGGGTAAACACAGCATAACCACCTTCCTGTCATTCTGTCTTATTTTATCATTCCTATCTACTCCAGTAGTATATAACCTTTACACAAGGTCAGGGAGGACAAAATGCAAATCTCAGGATGATTTGTGACTCCACTCTTTACTACCAAGGTTTACAAGCAGTGTCAATAGATTCCAGGGTGAACATGAAGCCTCACTTATTTCAGAAAGGCTTTCCATAGGTAAAGGGGCATGGCTGTACAAATTACAGGACCGTAGGTCTCAGTGCACTGTAAAATCCCAATCCAGAAACAATAAATGCATGATGTAGCTCTACTGGAAGCAAGACTCTTGTAGGACAGTCTGCTAATGACATTGCACTGTTTCACTGACAAATGAGGCTATAAAATGCTTAATTTACTGCAGAGTTTTAAGCAGCAACTCTTGAGGCAAAAAAAAAAGTAAACTCAAGAAGCCTTCAAAAGAGATTACCAAAATTATTAAACATGATGTTAATCAGATGCTGCACAAACACTACAGTTGTCCAGACAGAAAGACCAAAATTACTGACAATAATTAACATGAATTTGTCTAAAGTCAGCATTAAAATATTACAACTGCTAGAGAGAGGAAGGGTAATCCTAACATGCTTGCTTTGTGATCACAGTGTAACAGCTGAATGTTATAAAGAAAAGTATTATCTGTATTTGTACACGTACATGTTTCAACTTCAGTAAAATGACAAATTGTTGGGTAACAAAATGCCTTTACCACAATTTTCAGATTACCTCAATTGCTCTAACACAATATACAAGGGATGTTGTTGAAATATTATAGACAAAACCAACACTGGTATTGTAATCACAATGTCCTCACCTAGCTTATTTTCTGAACAATTCCTTCCTAACAGAGAAGATATTTATATTATGATTATGCTGGAATCATATGGCTTCCAGAGTGTGCTGTCAGGAAACTGCCACAAAGGAAGAAGTAGAAACAAGTTTTTCATTTCCATTTGGCTGCCTCTGATCTGAGCAATTGCCACTGATTGCTTCAAATGGATGAAGAGCAGGCACTTAACACAGGGATTAGCTTCAAGCTCTACTCTAACCCTTGGTACTATCCAGCCTGGAGGTACCTGAGCAGTGACATTATCTAGTCATCAGAACAATACATTAATCAAACCTTAAGAAACTCTTACCTAAAGGTTTTTCCTGTTGCTGCTGTTAAACATTCAGACATTTTAAATTCGGTGTACCAAGAGTCAAAGGTAAAAAACCTGCAGCTCTAATAAGAGGAATTGTGTTCTTTGCCACAGAGCAAGCCTCAGGCAGCACTAAGTACTGCAAACACTGCAAATGGAAAACTCTTACCAGTCTCCTTCAATGTTGCTCCTGAATACCAAAACTGTGAATCTAGCCCACTCCAAGAATAATAAACAACATTCAAATCACCCTAAGAACTCATGAAAGATGTTTCCTATTCAGGTAAGAACAATGAACCTTTGCCTATAAACTTTAAAGCAACAACATGAGTATGCCTGTTCCAATTATCTGCAAGTCTAAGGAAATAACAGCATCAAGTCTCTTTTGTCCAGCTACGAAAGGAAACATACAGGGACGTTTTTCATTTTATATACGGCCCAGAAACTCTTAACAGTGCTGTACTTGCTCACTTTCCATCTCAGTAGAAGTTTTTCCAACCAAGATCTTGTGCTGGATGCTTTGTGGCAGGAACGTGGTTTACCCTGTCAGCACCCTGCAGGTGCTGCACCTCTTCAGGTACTTGTTCCTGATCTGCCTTCGGTTTAACCAAGACAAGACAGATGGGGGGAGGGAAAGGTCTGTCTGACCAAGAGATAACATGACTTTAGCACCCTGGTACAGACCAATGCAGTTAGGACTGAGCAGCTGAGAGCAACTCTGCTGCCATACTGTCTGTCATCAGTCAATCACTCGCAAATCTGCTTTCCTACACTTGTTCCAGTGCCATTTTCCTACCAAAGGTAGCATTTGCTTCTCTATTTTGACCAATTTAAGCAAGTAACACCTTCTCAACAGAAGTATTTATTTTTGCAGGAAACCCAAGGACAGACAAGACATAGGAGCACAGTTACCAACTTATTTGCCAAGTTGCCTTAACTTTTCTGGTCTGTTCTCTTTTTGGGACTGTAAAGATCATCAGACTTAGACTCAGACCTTCCTATGAGTCAGGACAGCCAGTATCTGTGTCGACTTGGCGGCAGAACAAAACAGTCCATTCATTGAAGACAAAATTAGTGACTTCAAATGTCATCTCAAAGCATGTTTTTATTTTAGCTGAAGTTACCAGGTAGGTGATCTCTCTGTGTCAAATCCTAAGAGCCATGAAACACTGTAGGGGAAGACATTTTTAAATAATGATGAACAAATATAATAAATGTTTTCTTTCCATTAATAATCAATAATGTGCATATGGAAGAATGGCAGAGTAGATTGATACAAGCCAAAATAGTTAGGCTTAGAGAGAAAAGATCTCCTCAGTTTCATCATTATGAAGTGCAACCATTTAAAGCATGAAGCATCTACTATAAATGGGTAGACTATTCCCTTTAGCAGAGAATTTGATTTTTCTAATGTGGGCAAGTTACCACAGAAGAAAGATCTTCCTCTAAGCTTGGACTTCAGATTGTCATTGATAAAGCTGACTTCAAATTTTGTTTTCTAAGACATTCCAAATATCTAACACTGAAAAATCATGTCATGGTCAAGAGAGAAAAGGTTCAGATTAAACAGCCCATAAATAATTTCAGTAATTGCTGTACACACCTGCTACATTAAGCTTTTCAGCTGCTCCTAAGCTGGGAGCAGAAGTGGTAGTATTGTTGGTCGAGTTTGCTCCTGTTCCATTAAGTACAAGATTTTCCACCTTGGACTCCAGCTTCCCAATGCGCTGCAAGATATTATCCAACAGGACAGCAAGTGTCTTCTTCAAATCTGCAAATGAAAAGTTAAACTGCTTAATAATGCAATACACACTTGTCAGACAGAATCAGAAAATAGATACAAGAATGAGACTGGAGATAAATATATCTAGAGAGAGAGAGAGAAAGAGAGAGGGAGACTTTCTCAGTGCAAATCTTTGCTATTACCAGCTCTATACACTCATGTTCCCTACTTTGTTCAGCCTAAGATAGAAGTTTCCCTGGCCATGGAACTTGTCAGCCTGTCTATTTAACAAAGTACACTGCAACTCATATAGATATCCACATTCAAGGTGAAATGTGTGTCTTTATGGGAACAGAAAAATGCTTGGTTTGCAATGGCTCAAGTAATAAGAAGCTGCTTAAATAATAGAGAGTCTAAACCTAAATCTGTAGTCAAGCACCATCAGAGGAACAGTCTGTTGATACTCAGTCATGAAGGGAACAAAAATCCCCTTCCCAGAAAGGACAGCTTTGAGCCAGCACAAAAACCTTCTCCTGCATCTCCTCCACATAATCAGCTTCTGAACTGGCAAATTAAAACAAAACAAAAAAAAGTTAAGCTCAACCTTTCTGTTGTATTCACAAAACACCAAAATCATGTTTCCTTTCTTCAGTCTGTTGGTGATTGTCTCTGTTTGGTCTGACACAGCACTTCCTTGGCATGGAAAGCAATGAACAGTAACAGGAATTTGCATATCAAATGACAAAACGGAAAGAGTTCTCTGATATTTTTTTCCTTGGCTTTTATTTTGTTCAGATTCCTTGAAGGAACACAAGACAGTTTGGCAAGTTAAAAGAACTGTGGGCAAGAGGAGAAAACTAGACCACTATCAGATTAAACTTTATAATTATAATGGCAACAAGCCAAAAAAGACACTATTGTCCTTTGTTCATTTATCCTTGTAGAGACTAAAGAATTTGGTATGAGAAATTTACATTATTTTTCCATTTAATTACATAAAATAATTGCATGTGTACTAGTATAATATATTTTCTGTTTTACACAACTTTAGAATCATCTGTAACAGAAAACTTCTCCATACATCCGTTGTATTTTTGCCACGTTCATTCTGTGCTTTTTTTATTTTTCCCACGACTATCTCAATTCTTGTGCAAATGAGAGACTAAATAAGGAAATGCTATTACTTTTGAAAACTCATAATTCTTTTCTCCAAATGAGAGTTATATTTATTCCTTGGTGCCATAAAGAAAGCCTTTCTCATTGTTACTGTGTTTTCCTTTGTCCCGAAAAGATCAGAATATGGAATCTGAAGCACTAGTCCACACATTCGGACTATTTTAAACGAGGTCCAGAAGTCATTTAATGCCATAGTGTGCAGAAGAAAAGGGAAGAATGGACTTAACATGAACAAAACCACAGTACAGAAGGAGGAAAAAAATCTAGGAAAAAAAGTAGTAAAAAAAATTTAGGAAACAGTGAGGAAGAAACATAACTTACATAAAGGCATACACAGATCAGAAAGACAGAAAAGGTAAAAATTTATTATTTTTTAGTTCTGATACCAAAACACTGATATGAGAGACAGCTTGTCAGAACAAAAAGGCAAGTGGAGGCTAGTTTGAGAAGGGGAGGGCAGAAGCACAGATTCATAGAATTTTTGTAAAAGAACTCTTTACTGCTATAAAGAAAAATCCAATATTCACTGTGTATATCTGAACTATAACTTTTGAAAGGAAAATGTTTGATCCACCTACCTGACAGGTAGAAAGAAAAAGTGAGAAAGTAAACAAGCTGTGCAACCACAATAAGGAATGACTAAAAACCTTTCAGGTGGGTAAAAGCAGCCAAATCAAGTAAACATTAAATTTATTCCTGAACATGGAAATCATGACTTTGCTCACTTAAAGCAATCAGAGGATAACATTAAGAAAAATAAAAAGGCTAAATAAGCAAGAGCAATAATTTTCACAGAATACTGAAGAAACCTCTACCAATTATTATTAACATCCATCATTAATGTGCTTATTTCTGAAAAGCTAACCTGATTATTTGCTGGCAACAAGTCATTTGGTATGCCAAACAGGACAAATTAACTTATTAAGTAATTACCTTACCCAGTTTCATAAAGTATTATTTAATATGGCGTTATTCACTCATCAGAGTGCTTTTCCCTGAAATATTTCAAATAACTGCATTACCATTATTTTGCATCTTTCCAAACTACTTTGTTAAAAACACCTGACCAAACTTAAATTTTAAGTCTTTAATCTTAAAAATCTTCTCAGCCATGGACTTGAAATTTCTACGCAAACCTTATCTTTCCCTTCACAGAAGTGTTAGAAAGTTATTTCACCTGCTTCCAAATGCAGTTTAACTTCTCCTCAGGATCTTGACCAGTGTTTGGAGGCAAGTCAACTATTCCTCAGCAGGATTTGGAACAGGAAATTAATGCCACAGGCAACAAGCTGCAGGGGGAACTTAGCTTATGGATATCTTGTACCCATATTAATGCAGTTACCTTCAATATCTGCAGCCAGATTGTTTGGGGTTTGTTGTCCATTTTCTTTAATTCACCTACCATCAAACACCCTTGGCACAGTAACAGGACACTGGTGATGGCTATACAGCAGATAAAGTTTTGTTTTGAGCCTAGTCACACAATCCTCTAGGTATCTCTACTTGCTTGGACAGCCTCAACTCAAGTATTGATCTAGTACCACTGTTTTGCTTGTGTTGCTTTGTAAGGCTACAATTCCAGTATAGTTCAACATGCAGCCACAAACGTGGAGGTACAGAATAAGAGCAGGTTGTTATTCAAGCAATGAAGCAATATAATTGTTAGCTATGTTGGGGAAAATAATCTCAGGCTTACAGGCAAGCAAAAGCACACAAACTCTTAAGATTTGGTTTTTAGAGGAAAAAGGAGTGGTGACAGAAACACGACACAGAGAGAACCTTCCAGGAGGATGTTTTCATTGCATGAGCCAAAAAGTACAGAGCATTAAGAGAAAACTAGAGAAAAAGGTGCAGCTTTTCTATCTATCTGTTGCATCCTAGTCTATATTCTTTGTCTAAGCATACAAAAACTATCTACTCAATTTCTTCAGAGCTGAATATTAAGACAACTATAAAAGAAAACAAATCTAGATGACTAATTAGTTTTCCAGACAGCCTGGAAGTGCATAGGTAAGTAGGAAAGAAAGCGAGTCTAAAAACTGCTAAACAAGTAAGGTGTATTATGTGATCTTAACAGAATGGAAAGGAACAACACGTAACCTGAAATTTGATTATTTTATTTAGTAATATTTTCTGGTAATAAGCTTCATTCTTTTCTGCTTGCTTTGTCTGACACATGCACAAAAACTTAACTCTCCTGTACAAACTGGAAGAGAATAAGCATTAAAACCTATTGCCAAAAAAAGCACTTAAACTCATAGAGTTTTCTGCCCTGAGGCAAATAGGATATATTTAAGCTTAATTTAAGATTATACCAGATAAGTAAACTTAAACATTAAGTAAATTGACTGAACAAAGAAGTTAAATGGGAAAGAAGAAGAAATAAATATAGCAGGTCTCCATTTTATAACTAAGGCAAGTTTTTCCACAGGGAATTTCTTAGATCACTGAAACGAAAACTGAAAAGCCTCCCAAGTTTCTTGCAAACACCAAAAAAGTTTTTTAAAACTGAGTTCTAACAAATAACGTAAGGCATATTAGATAGAGCTACTAGACAGATGTAATAAAAATTAGCTGACAGCTTCATTTCCAAATGATTGGAAACATAAAATTTGTCCCACTTCATACTTACAAGGGAAGAGCATTTTCTCCATCTGTACAGAAAACACACAGGGTAAAGTACTGCCAATTGAGCGGCATTATGAAGTAAAATGTTTGGACAACTGAGGAGAAAGCCTTAATCAGATTATCAAGTAACCCAGAGAACACACTTACCATATGCTGTCACTGTCCCAACATAAGGCCCATCAACAACATTTTTATTTTCTTCAGCTAACGCTTTGATGTATCTTTTGCTGAGATCCAAAATTTGCTCACGCAGGACTGAACTGCTTTCGTGTTGTGTTTGTTGCTGAATAGTAAAATGCAGAAGCATCATTCCCCAAATAAAACCAAATGTCACCAGAAAAAAGCCAAGTTTCTGAGAGGACAGCTTCCATGGAGAGAATGCCATGATTCCAACAGCTCCACACAGTTACTACAAAGGTTCCTAAAGCATGAAGACAAACAGCAAGTTCATGGTCCAGGTATATAAATATCACAGAGCAGGACTCAGTCTTATTCCAACTCCTTTGTCAACACATATCTGTATTTCAGTTCCATCCTGTTGCAAGAGAAGAGAAAAAAGCATAGTTAGCACACCTGAAGTTTTTACTGGCCACACTAGCTCTTCCCTCTAAGTGGTACAAACCAGGAGTAGACAATATGCTTGCTTTGTAAATGCTTAATTTGCATATCACATCATTGTACTGGAGTAGCCAGAGCAAAAAGAAGCTGAGAAAAGCACTGGAAAGACAACAAAGGAGGAGCGATGCACCTGAGCAGGAGGAGAACATCTCACAGGATCTGGATCAAATTCCCTGCCTGAAGAGGTTTCTAAGGCGTATTTCAAAGTAGGGCTGCTGTTACATATTTATTTGTGTGTGTGCATGCAAAACTTTGCAATGTTGCCAGTGCAGCAATTTAAGACAATTCTCAGTGTAACTCAGTTCTCAGAAAACAAGTAATTTTAGCTGGCAGTGACACTGCTCGGGGTTCCTGGCAAGGGCTCCAGCATATGGCTAGATAGGTGATCAGGAAATCAGACTCCCTCAGGGGTAAAGAGGAAAGAAGAAATCTACATTATTTAAGCCAATACACTCTCGTGGCTTCCACTGCAAGCAGTTGGGAGGCTGCAATAATGTCCTGCTCATGTGTGGCCTCTGCTGTGCATAGTTACTCCTCATCCATAAAACATCCTCCAACAAGTTTGCTCTTTGCAACTAAATTGAAAACACAAACTTCTGAATGCTGCAACACGTCTTTTGTACATAAACTAATATTCTCAGAGCTTTCCATACACAAGGGAGAAAGAATTGTAATAAAGGCCTTCAAGATACAGTAGGACCAACTTTTCAAGGTAAACTTAATTATAAATTCTGGCATAAACAATCCAAAGGCAAGAAATGGTCTGTGATGAGAGTTAGAGGACGGGTCCTTAGCTTAAAGTCCAACTAGAAGGGATGTAATTAAAGGTAATAAGTGTAACCTATCATGTTAGAACACAGATTTGGTAAAATGTTATCCTTTTAACTTCATAATGCTCCCAGACAGGATTAGAGAACATAATGTTCCCTTCCATTCTGCGCTTGCACAGATAATGCAGATGTTGCTCTGCCTTAATAGGATAATTACTCAGATGCCCAGTGCTCCCTGCTTGTTAAAATTCCCTATGGATCTTCTGCTTCCAGCTGAACCAGGAGTTTTGCAGCAGGACACAAATACTTTTGGAGCATTTACCTTCAACATGTCTTGAGTGTGCACATTTCACATCACTGATTGACTGTAGAAGTGAAGGTGCATTACTTGAACTAAAAGCAGGCAAGGCAGACACTGTCCTGCGCACTCATGTTGCTAAAAGAACAATCTGCAGGCATCTTTTGCTTAAGGAGGAATGGGGCAGAGAAATTAACTGCAAGTACAATGAAAAACATCATAAAGCCCTCAAGCAGACTTTTTTCACACAGAAAGTATCTCAGTAAAGAAAATGAACAGTCTCAACAGGGAAAATTAAGGACTCTGTTTAATGATGTACCCCATACATTTCAGTTAATTTTCCAAGAAATGGCAGGGAGAAGTTTTACTTCTTTCTGTTTATTTAACTATAGCCTTGGGATATTTTTGGGCTAACTGAATAGTAGAATATTGTTACTTCATTAAAAACTGAAAGTTTTACTATTCTTTTGCAATATGGGGTGCGATAAAATATAGAAAATTCCATAGTTTAAAATAACATCACAACTTTAAAAAGAAATCTAAAATATTCAAGATAAACTCCCTCAGTGACTTAACTTTAAGTAAGCACTGACAGCATCCTCTACAGCAATAAGATCTGTAGTTAAACAGTCAGTATTCTTCCCCAATTACCACTTGTTTGTGAAGCAGAAAACACTGAATAAGAAAGTAAACCTATCACCACCATATTTTAACAGACAAGTGTTAATGATTATTTATGACTAGTTGTTTAGGGAAAAAAACCAACCTCTGAACATAATTAACACTAAAAACAGCAATTAAAAATGCAAGTATTCCACAGTCTTCTTTTTAAAGTTCTAGAACTGAAACAAAGATGCTATAAGAAACAGCATAATGACACTGAACTATGAGAATGATTGACTTAAACAGAGCTGTTGACTTTTCTGTTCTATTTATCAACAGAAAAATAAATCTTAAATCCACTCAAAAACAGTAAGAAGGTCGACAGCAAATATTAAGCTTTTGCCATAAGAAAGGACTAAAATTCATTGACAGAGAGAAGAATGGCCCCCACTATTTCAACAAACAGAAAACCCCAAACCCAAATGTCACCAACCAGTCCTATTTTTCCACAAGCAATTCCAGTGGCCAGCAACTTGAGTGCTCAACAACAGGTAGTTAACTAATTAACTTTACAGCACTGCTGGTGGCCATGGATGTTTATAACGAGCACAGCAGAATCCCTGTGCTTCCCAGCTCTTCCATGGCCAGCTGAACTGATTTTGGTATATATTTAATCCCAGATTTGACAGCTGTCAAGGACTGCAACACAACTATTCCCCAGTAAATGATTACCACATACCTATAATGAGTCATTATTTGGTATCTACGTGGACAGTGGACAGAAGATATCAAGGGGTGATGTGGAATGCATGAAGACAGCAGCACAGAAATGTCTCTGTATATTTCTGTTTTGACAGGAAATTAATAACTGAACTGAGCAAGAGCTGAAGCAATAAACACACATTTGTCTACTATAATCATTGATGGATTTTGACTGACAAATTATCTCTCTGCCCATACCAAGACATTCCAAAACTTCAGGTGGTGGTATATTTCCCTTATTCTCCCTCCTAATAAATGTTCCCAAAGGAGGCAATCCTGTTAACTAGTAAGGCATTTTCCTAGTCTAGTCTCCAGACACACATATCTGAAGAGGATATGGGAACCTCTAAAGAATGACAGGTGCTTTTTTTGCACCCACTCCCCACCCCTTTTTTAAGCTTTGGAAAGATGTGGTCCCACTCTAAGACATCTCTTGAAATAATTCCAGCCACCCTCTGGAAACTGGATGTTACAGTGTGAGTTTGTTTGTGAAACTGTTAGGAAGAGAATTCCTCCTGACTTAGTCAGAACAGCTAGTGTACAAAAACTAAACAGAAAGTGTGAATAACAGGATGAAAGTGAAAGGATATACGAGGCAAGAACACTTCTAATAAACAGCATCTTTGTTATGTTCTTTCTCAAATTCAACTCTAACCAGCCAAAATCCCACCACAACTGAAACAACATACTGGGGGATGGAAGGAAGGAGGTTGTTTGGGGTTTTGGGGGTTGTTTTTAAACAGTCTAGTTACATCTTCTGTGAAAAACATGCCACAATTTACAACACAACTGCCCCTACCCTGAACAAAAACGATTCACTTATTTCTTTGAAAAAGGGCTAACCTTATACCCATTTACACAGGCACAATAATTTTAAAATACTAAAAGTACTATTATATAGCTTCATTAGAAACACATTTTCTCTATTCTGTATTTAATAAACCCCTGTTCAACAGCTGGTCAGTTCACTAGTTAGAGAGGATAACATTACCATGCTGATGTCATTGGTATAGACAAAACCTCACACTATTAAGAATCATCTCAGATAAGTATTCCAATGTTAAAGTGATCCATCGTACATCAGGGGTGAAAACCACACATTTCACATTTCTCCACATTGTAAGATTTAATTTATTTTTTTTTTTAATGCTCAAATTAGAGTACAAACAGCTCATCTTCATGTGAACAGATTTTGGTGACACATATCCACGTATTCCTCTTTAAGTTTTAAAAAGGAGAATTAATCATCTACAAGAGATTAAGCAAAGTCTCTTTATAAGTATGTACATAGACCCAGCTTGATATTCTCTGTCCAATCTGTACCTATATTAGAAATAGTACTTAGGGTAAGCTTGGAATACCACTATCCTCAGGATACTCAGGATTAAATCAGGATACTCAGGATTAAACTGTTCATCAGTTGAATGCACCGTTCATCAGTAGTTACACAGTTCTAAAACCTTAATTGTCTGTAGTCAAAGAAGAAGCTTTTGCACCCAAAAAACCAGCAGCTTGAGTGGTGTTTAATTATTAGTTTGTTACAAACTCAAACATAAGCAACATTACACATGATGACTAGTAAAAAATTTATATACATTTTTGTACCAAGTGGCTCAGTAAAAATAGTATTACCACTGCCAGGAAAAGGTTTGCATTCCAATGCCAAACATGCAAGCCCCAAATTCTGACCTTTTATGCTTAAGAAATTATTCCAGGAACAATTGTATGAGCTAGAGCTGTGCACCAGGTGCCTCTTGTTACAGCAAACAGCTTAGATATTAGATAAGAACCAAGGGCTGGAAAACACAGGCACAGGTCAAAAGGAGAGGTTCCAAAACTGTGAGCTACTCAGTGATGGTCAATCACTAGTCACTGATGGGGTGTAACCCTGAATTTTGGAAAAAAAAATCTGCTTTTCTTTTAATAGGAGCAAAAGCTGAAAAGGAGGCATAGGATTGCTAAGCAACAAGAAAAGGCACCTGTGACAGGCCCGTCAAGGCCTGTGGCACCAGTTCTGTGGTACCCTCTGCTCACAATTTATGGTGAGACTTTTACAGACTAATTGCTTTGACTGTGCAGTGGTAATGAGCAGGAATGAGTACAACCCAGCCTTTAGCAACTTTAGCAGTTTTAAAACTGCTTTGTTTCATCAGCCTTCTAAACCTTCAGTCACAGCAATCTCTCATTCTCCTCTTACATATATCCATCCAGACACAAACAATGTGTATTCAGATGCAGCCTCATGCCACCCTGCCTGACTCTCCACAGTTTTATTGTCTCATAAGAGCACCTCCAAGAGGTGCTCTTAAACCCCTCACATCAGGATCCTAATGAAAATACTGACCTATTTTCCAGATTGTTTCCTGAAGAGGGCAAGCTGCCCTTCTGTTTGCAGCTGTTTGATTCTGTAGGACAAGTTGTTACAGACCAGCCAAGGACAAACATCAAGACGTGACCCTCCTCTGTTCTTACCAAGGGCGTGTTAACCTAAAAGCTGATGATAATTCAAGTGTGAAGCCAGTGGGCTGCCAGCACACTGGAGCTACAGCCAGCAAACACAGGGTGAGTGAAAACACCTGCCATATCCCTGACCTCCTCTGCTAAGGGATGCCAGGAGTCATGCCTCATGCAGAAGCTGATGCAATACATCCTAAAATGGATAGGCAATACTCTAAAACCTCTTTTCTAGGAGTAATGAGTCCAAACTGGGAGTGCTATGTTTTAAGAGTTTAAGCCAGACAAACTTCCAGTATACATAAACTAGAATTCCAGGCTGATGTTAACCACAGCCTTCTACTGCAGCTGCATTGCCTAAACAGATGTGCACCATAACTCAACTGAATGCAAATTAATGGATTTCCTGGTATTGCAGTTGTTTATTCCTGCGGGAATATCGCAGCTGATGTCTCACCCCAGCTGGCCAATCTGTGTTCTGAAACAGTGCAGTCTGTGCTGTGATTGTGAGATGTTGGCTTCCCTTAGTCCTTTTGGAGGCTCAATCTACCTTTCCTTCTTTCAAAACACAGCATTAACAATGGGATAAGCTACAGCCTCCTACTTAATGCAGGCGAGTGAAATCAAAGAACAGTCACATGCTCTGTTGGTAGAAGATAAGACAGGATCAGAGAAGAGAAAAAGAAGCCTGATTTCTGATAAGATTACTTGCATTTAGACACAATGTGTGCTCATACCATTGTGAAGTGTCTTTGTACCACACACATTTTGACTCCAGTACTGACACTGCAATTAATTAACCAATATACTTAGGAAACATACTCCACTAACATTAAACTATCCACACCTAAACAAAACTTAGGGTCCTCAGTTACAAGGAGCGTTCAGAAGCAGTTTAGCCGCTGTTCAGCCACTGACCATGTCAAATGCATAAAGCAGAGGTCAGACAGCAGGACAACCAAAGGCCAAATCCACACCTGCTCAGGGTGCCACGTGCTGTATCCTGCCTGACTGGGTCACAGAAACAAAAGAACATTCATTTCAATAGATCAAGTCATAAATTTGAAGGCACCTCAAAGCATTTTTGTTAATTCTAAAATAAACTTTCTTCATTCAGTTGTGATCAGTCCAATAAAAGTCACCTTTTCTGATAGAAAAGGTGATAGAATGTCCTGGAAGGAGCAGAAGCATACCATCAAAGCTGATAATACTAACCCAGACCTGCACGTCCTAAGGCTAGGTGAGGGCTTTCAACTGGTTGAAGCTGTACATATTCCCTACACACCTCACAGGCTCCTCAGGAAGAAGAGGTAGCTGAAAAAATCATGCAACTATACCAGATTTATGCACACATTTGCTAACTACACATTTTATAATTTACATTCCTTAATATAGAAAATAAATAAATGCATGAAACCATTTCCCTTAACTGTATTATGGAGTCTTGGTTTTGCTGTTCCTTCTGCTGCTCAATGTTATTTTCAGCAATGTTTCTGCCAACCCATTCTCTTCCTCTAGCTGACAGATGTCACTGTGTCTTCTCGCTCACCACCCATCTACAGCTGATGTGGCACCATGTACTGTGCCTGAAGAGGCAATTTGGGGTGTAATCCCATGAAGTGAGAAAAGCAAAACAACACCGGGTCACAACAGAAGCAGCAGGACAGATGGACTGAAGGAGAATAAGAGTATAAATACTCCAGGTTTGGGGTTTTTTTAGGTTGGGGAGCCACGTTTGCTTTTGTGCATGTGCATGTAGTACAAATTGGCAGGAGGTGGTGGGATGAAAGTTGAAGGAAGGGAAAGCAGTCTCTGATAAGGTGCCATAAAAACAAGTAAATATTCATCTTGAGCAAGCAGCTTTCCTTCTCTTTCAAAAATAAATTTCCCCACTTAGAAACAATTTGGGAGGCATCCCACCTTAATTCCCTCATGTGGGTCTGTGCTTTCGCAGAGCACTCTGAAGTGTTTCCAGTTTTCTACCTAGCACATCACTTGCTGTAGTTCAGTCCTACAGAAATTAAATCATCTGATGTTCTTCCTTTCATGCAGTTTGCTTAATGTGATACTTCAGGGAGGAAAGAGCAAAAAAGGGGAGAACACAGAAGACGAAGGGAAAAAGGATTAGAGGAAAATCCATAAGGAAAAATCCTTATGCATTGAAATCCTTATGGTACACATACTTTTTACTGGTTAGAAATGCTCCAAGCAATGCATTTAAGAACATAATCACAAACTCACTGGATCTTTCTATAAACCAAATGAATGTTAGGACTAGGAATAGGACTTCAGTGAACTTCAAAAAATCAGAAACATTCCTGACCTTGAAGAGGCAAAAGAAGTGTACATTTTTACAGCCATTTACAGTCAAAGGACAGGAAATATTAATAACCTTCATCTTGCTGCTGCATTAAAATCATATGCCCAAAATAGCATTTTCTCACTGAAAAGAACATTTTGGTCAGCATGCTGACCGAGAGATTAAGAAACAGTTTTTGGTTTTTTCTGGGTTTCGGTTGAGGTTTTTTTTGCAAGAAAGTAACTTACAGAGCCTGAGAGTCCCAGTCATCATCTACAAAATCCCTAAAACCAGTGAAAAAAGTCTCCATGAGACATGCTTTCATGGCTTCAAGAGTCCCTGAAGTCCACTGCACAAACAAACCTTTAAGTGACTTCATTAATTTTAACGAATTTTATAAAAGGACTCATGGCCAATAAGTTTTATCATATTTCTAGTGTGCATAAAGTACATTTATTTTTCTCTTCCCCTTCTTGCAACTCCCCTCACTCAAAGACTAATATATGACATCCTCTTATGTCATTCTCAATTTTACATTTGGCATTTGGCCTCAGAAGTGCAAAACCCATGGCACCTGCAGAGAAGCAGGGCCTCACACTTTTCAGATCACCTGGATGATCTCCAAAGTCATGAGCAAAACATCCTTGGTTCCTCCACAGCAATCCCATGTGTGCTTCTGGTAATGCTCTCCCATTTCTTTAGGGCACAGGGTATCTGTGCAAGAGCAAGAGCTGCAAGCATTGCTATGAACTTATGCAGAAAACTTTATTTATTTTTAATGAATAATAAAATTAACTTCAGCTTATAATCAAAGCAACCAAATTATGAGGTACGCCAAGAACAACTAGGTTTATTATATAGAAATTGGATCCATTAGCTAATTTCTTGTGTCAAGCTGATACTCCAGGCTCCAATCTCACCCTCTGCTATTAACCACAAATCAGCCTGTTACATCACATCTTGTGGTCTGTCCAAGAGGAAAAACAAGCAACTCTCAAAAGGAGCTCTGTCCAACTCTCAGAGGAAAGTCAAAACCCTCTTTGTATTCAGCAAGAAAGCTCTCATCAATGTGGATGCCCAGGTATCATCCCCTGTCAAATCCATGGTCAACAAACTAAATGCAGTCTTCAGCAATTGTGCTGGACCCCAGACAGACAGCCAAAAATAAATACAAGTTCCAAGGAAAGATCCAAACATGTTCATGCTCAAAATACTCACTACACCTTATGAAAAAGTTTTTCAAAAATAGAAAACAGATAATATAGACTATAAGTACATCTGTGTAAAAGAGTTAACTTTCTTGAATTTTCTACCATTTGTTGGGAATTGTAGATAATCAAAACAAAAATAAATTCTCATTAAATTGCATTTAATTTTTGCTACAGGTTTCTACACACAAACTTTTTGCAAAGGACAAACACCAAGGGAAAAAACAGCAGAGTCATATTAAAATAGAGGAAAGCAGAAATAAATATATAGAAATTTTTTATGTTCGTGCTATTAAACACGTGCATATCAGATCACAGGGAGGACAAAAAAAAGTAAACAGCTAAGCTAAACATTAAAAAATGTTCAGAAATATTTATCTTTTGTTGCTTTAGAATTTCTTGAACTTGGGTCAAAGTATAACATTTCTTCCAATGGATTTGTTCTTGGCAAGCATATTGAACGCATTCCAGCCTATGTGGCTAGACAAATGGCTGAAAGTACAAGCTGCATCTCCAGAGTAAAAAATTTAATGGAATTAAAATTTCAACACTGTCACCTGTTTGGAAGCAACAGTGCTGCTGATTATTCCATCACTCTGCATTTAGGACCTTTGCTTTATTATTGAAAGGATGAAATTGTAATTTGCTTCATATCTAATTCAAAAGTTAGTAGGGCAGCAAAATATTTTTAACCTCTTTCTTGCATATATCCTGTTGCTCAACACTGATATTTGTCAACAGCTGTTACCACCAAAGATTAGAGAAGCACTTATAATTGAAATGAAAGAATGAAAACTGCCAATGTTTCTAATTTCTCTTTGTAAGTAGCAACAATCTGTCACACAGAGATGTTAAAATATTTAAAGGGACATAAATGGAGTTCTGTACATGTGCAATGAAGCCCGGTTAGAAACCTACAGTCACAGGACTTCAGAGCAACGGGCTTGAAAATAATGTCAGAGGAAGCATTAGACAAAAGTTTCACTATCTACACAGTTCTGATCCATCCATCCGGCCACAAGAAAACAGTAATAACATGAGACTTCAAAAAAAAAACCTCTCTGCACATGATTCTCGCAATGCTGCTATGCATTTTAAAGCTTTGTGAGAAAGTACGACAAATATTGAATGACAGTATTTTCAAAGGAGAGCCAGTGAGGGCAAGCTTGACCACATTCTAACCTGTCACTGACTATAACCACTGCACTGCTGGGAGGGCATCAGCTTTCCAGCCATCTGCAGGATCTAATAAACTACACAAGTTTCCTTTGCAAAAGAATGAGCTGTACTTAGTTTATCGTAGGGCACAACTTCTGAACTATTTTGAGTAGGTGGAAAACAGCCTCCCCTCTTTCAGCATCCCTAGACAGCTGTAGAACAACTTGTACTGGCAAACTCTGAGGAATAGCTCTGTTTCAGCTGTAGCTCTAACAAAGCTAAATGGGGAAAAAAAGAAAGAAGTGCCGGGTAGAAAACAGCCGGCACAGGCAGCAGAAGGAAAATGAATTAGTAATAGGCCTTTGTGGTTTCTCTCCAGACTACTGCTAGGCAGGGAGAGGCAGGACAACACACAAGCCCACTACCACGATAAAAAATAATGTGAAAATGTCCTAGCAAGCAGCATGGGTTTCTGATACGATGTTTTACACAAGACAGTACTAAAGGATGCATACAGAACCCCCTAAGCTCTCCTCATTGCTTATACCCCATCATTAACAGCAACGTTCCTCTTTTTAGCCTCTCTCACTCCCAGGTTTTCAGGTTCTCTAGATAGTTATAATCTACTCAAAAAAGCTATTTCATCTGCTGTTTCTGGTCCACAGTGCAGTAATGGCTTGGGTAATGAACTTCCTTTAATGCCTCAGTGCTTTTTATAAATAATCCTAATTACTAGAAAGGCCTCCTTTCCAAAGCATGCTTTGTTGAAGCTATTATCAATACTCCCATTCAAGGTTTGGTAGCAAAAGTAGCTTCATTTTCAGTGCTGAAAGCAAATCTTTATTCCCCCTGCAATGCAGTTTCAAAGTAAATGTACGTTAACATCTTGGAAAATTTAATTATTTACAATACTGAATGCTTGAATAGTCATGAGTTTCCTCTTCCTTCTCCAAGGTTCTAGTTCAACTCAAATAGGAAAGTTATCCTTAAGTAGACCAGAAAATAAAGTCTGAGGTCTGTCTTTAATAGATAGAATCACACCTTATCTCTTGAAATCTCTATTTGTGTGAGCAAATATCACAGCAGAACAGGAATACATCTGCAAAAGAACCCAATAGGTTTTGAGGATGTGACATTCACACCAAAAGCATTTAAGCTCAGACGTGTGGGTGTCAATACTGGGAGGACGGTGCTGTGGATTGTATCTATTCTGGTTTTAAAGATGAAATACCAACCATTCGAGGATATCACTTGCATTCCTGGAATATTTTCATTACAGAGCAACTCAATTTGTGCTCTCCAAGAGTACTCCATTAAATATACATATATATCTGTATCTATATATCTATATATCCATGTGTTACCAATTCACTTCCAAAAGCATGCCTCATGCAAACCTATGTTTGAGAACATGTTAAACTTCTCTGAGCTACAACACTCATATTCATGTTATAGATATGCATCAAGGAAATCGCCAAGGAAGTAAACTCATAAATCAATTGCCTGTAGTTCTTCTCTCAAGCAACATAATGCAATTTGTAATGTTAATGGCCAAGAAGATATACAAAACCCCTATCGCTTCCTTTACACACATTTTGGTTATAGATCAGCACACAATTGCAGATTTACTGAGACTGAACACACTTGAAAATAGTTTGGCTCATGCCTGACTGAGCTATAACTTTATCAAAAAGGGTTTCTTGTGTTCCTGCACCTCTGTAACCTGCTAAGGCTGCCCACACCAGCTATGCTCCATTTTACAGCCCCCTAACCACTGCAACAAAATGCAAATACTGCAAAGATGAATACCAATTCAATTTTCTGCATTTCACTTTTTTCCACCAACTCTTCTGATTCCCTATCTTCCCTTACTGTACAAGCAGAGGCTTACTCAGCCAGCTATTAGTTCACAGAAAGCTTGTAGAAATTTCACCACTGGTTTGACTGAAATTCCAATGGGAATTGGAAGTATGAAGGAAAAAATTGGATGACTGAAAGAGCCTTGTTTCTTTGGGAAATCAGAATAGAATAAAATCAAAGAGGCAGAAATTTTGTATTCACACATTCTAGGTATAACAGATTACAGATAAATAATTATCATCAATAGGAAAACAAAGCTCAGGTCTTCCTTTTAATTATGAACAAGAACTTGTAAATGTCATCAGCATCTCACTGATGCAGTAACAGATGAAATTTCAAAATAGCAGATAGGAGAAGAAAGTTGTAGAGAAATCAATAGGTAAACTTGAAAATCTGACAAGTGGGGAAATCACTGTAAGAAACACAAAGTATTAAGCTGGTAAAGAAACTGAAAGGTGAGGAAGGGAGAAGAAAAAAAAAAATGCCCTGAATGAGGCAAGAAAATATTTAAATGCAAGTCTAAGAGAGAGTAAAGAAAAATAACGTTAAGCAGATGAAAAGGTACTAAAAAGAGCAGCCTGACAGACAAGGGCTACACAAACTGAATGGCTGAATACACTGGGTCAGGCAAGACCAAGAAAACACAGAACATGAAATAATGCTAAATCAACATTGCGAGGGATTTGCCAACAGACACAAAGGCGACTACAAGTGCAAGTGGCAAAGCATAACTAATAAGCTTCCACACACAAATGGGACTTTAACTATTGATAGAGAATACAGTTTGCTTGTCAAAAGTTATCGCTGTTTCCTGATACACTTCAGCTGCTAAAACTTTCATCTTGAGTGAGAAACAGGTGGAGCTTTTAGGTTATGAGAAAGTCACAAACAGTGACTAGAACTTCCTATTTCAACACCTTCCTTAAATAAAATATTTAAGATAATGGGAAAGTCGTTCAGAACTATTCCTCAATATTACCATTAGTCTTATCAATGTATCAACTTCACCAAAAAATTAACTTCTCATAGGGTAAGCTCTCTATGCAATTTATCTTCCAAGCACTTGCATCAATTCAAACCATAAGCACCCAGTCCTTGGTAAATAGGGTTTATTTCACTACAGATATATACATTCACGAGTATAGTAACTTCTACAGCTTTCAGTAGTCCTCAGGGACAAAATGTAACATCATCTTTGCATAAGACATTATGGGTCTATGTTAATGTTACTTCATAGGCAGTAAGAGGATTCCAGAGATATACAGTAACAGGAAACAAAACCACAGATGCTGCAAGAACATATTCAAGATCTACATGCAGGATGATGAAAATATTTGGTAAAAATGACATATTAAGCATTTACAGCTCAAGAAGTCCAAGGTCTAGGGTCCCATTAATTACTTAAATAAACTGCTGAACATCTTCCCATGTGGTCAGTGACAATTCAGAGCAATACTTTCAAATGTTCCAAACCAGCCACCCTCTTTAACATATTTCACACACTGAGTCACACAGGAGAGATACTCAGAAAAACCATATACTCACACAGCTAACCACAGGTGACAGAAGAGACAGAACTAACCATCCTTGATCGACTTTGGCAATTTCCACTGGTTCCTCCGCATTTATTTTCAGAATAAATTCCTCTCAATGTTCTGACAACGCATAATTAATTACATTTATTGACAGTGAGGTTGGAACATTAGTCAAGTGTTGTCACATTAAATATTGCACAAGAGTGCCATGAGGCTTTTTTTGGTACTATGAAATCTGAAGATGTCCAGAAGAGATGTTTTTAAACCCACCCTTGTGTAGAGTTGTTTAAGCAGTTTTTCAGAGGAGTCAGCTGGCAGCTCAGTGTCTGCTACTAGCACACCACCACCTCCCAGCCCATGTACTCCCTCCAAAATTTGTATGCATTCACTTGATCAGGCTTTCAAATTGTACTTTGCTAACAACAGAATATGCTTCCTGAAGGTTGGTAAACATGCTTCATCACCAGCAGCCACGCTTTAGATCTTGCACTAGGAATCATCCATGTTTTAACAGGTGGCTGCGTAGTGAGTGTCAAGCAAAGAAACACTCCCTTGCATAACACCCTTTTTGCATTTTCATATAAGCACAAACCAAGAAGCACATACTGCTAGAGAACAGAATGATTTTGCTGCATATCAGATTTTTCAAATTTCTTTATCAAGTATGATTTAAATATCTCATCTTTTTCCTCTTCCCCTTTGCTTATATGCCATTGGAATTTCAAAATCCAAATCCAAGTAAAGAATAAACCACCAAATACTTGGTACTTGGCATAGGTTTATAGAAGCAGCAATTCTCATTATTTAGCTTTTATTATGCACTAGAGGCAAAACTTGAGTAGAAAAAAAAATCTCATTCTTCCCTGAAGGTCAGCCATTTCTGAGGCAACTTTCAACAGTCAGATAGGAACACTTTCATCACTTTAGAATAATAAATTTAGTGGGGCAAAAAAAAAAAATCAATAAATGTATTTTTGACAAACATACACAACATATATTGCATATGTGTATATAGAGATTAAAGAAAAAAGCCCATACAGGACTTCTTGCAAAATCTGCTTTACAAAAATACAGAAGAAAACCATCTTTCAGACTGCATGATAATGAAAGAAACTCGTATATTGGCATTTTTCCCCATTAAAGTCAACCTTTCAATCTTTTTAGAAGATAGGGAGAAGAAAGGATTTTGAAGGACAAAGCAGGAACTACAAATAACCCAGATCTAACATTAGCAGTGGGTGAAAGATAAATGCCTAAGAAGTTTTATGAGCAAAACTGAAGTGACATTGTAAACACTGCAAGCAAATGAACATCAGGAAGATCAAAAATGCAAGCAAGCAAGACTTAAAGAAATGTCAGCAAAACCACTAGCAAAAACCTCCCCACACTTCAGCCAATTCCAAGGAAGTCATTTTTAAAGAACAACAGCAGAGAGTTTTTCCCTTTCAAAAACAGAAAGGCACCAAGACATCCCACAATTTTTATTCAAGAGCCTTGACAAGAATTAATTTTTAAAATTAGTGTTGCATAACTACAAAAAAATAGTCATTCACTGAATTAAATAGATTTTAAACAAAAATATATTCACTAACATTTTCTATTCTTCCTCCTTTGCTGAAGTTTTTTTTTTATTGCAATATGACAAGAAAGTTTCAGAAGCTCAGGTTTGGAAAGAATATTAAATTAAATACCTGTTGTGCAATTTTTGCAAGAAAAGTAAATAAATGGGACCAGCTAAAACAGAGTAAAACAAAAACTAGCCCAAAAAAGAATGAATTGAGGCAAGGAAAAAATGTAGCAACCCCTAGTTTTCAACAAAACACCTTATCTTGTGTACTGTTTATAACAAAAAAAGAATTCAAAGAAAATAAAATTAATAAATTTTGCAAGAAGATAAGATTGATTACAAATTCCAGTGACACAAACAATACATTCATGTCCACTTGACCTAAGCTTCCAATTAAAGCAGGAGGGGAAAACAAGCTTGTCCAGTATTGTTAAAAGCTAAATTCTCAAGAGGTTTTAAGCCAATATATAAAATGCAATTACAAGGACACACCACAGCTCAAGTAACATATATATGCAAAATAATATAAACATATAAATGCAATTCTTGTGGATCACAAAAGCCCCACAATTCTGACCATATTTTTCACAAGTCAGGTTGCAACTCTTATGAGTATTCTGCCTGGAAAGTCGGATTCTAGATGCATCAAACTGGACAGTACAGAACAACAAAAGAAATTTAAAAAAGAAAGAAAAATTACCACAGCTCCCTTGTAGCCAAGTGTTGGATTTCGCTGGGGTACATAGTGAACACCTCCTATCATACAGAAAGGATTTTGAAAGCCAGACCTACATCCCCAGACTGGTATTTGCACTGCAGTAAGTCCCACACAGGGATTAGGAGACCTTGGTCTCTCTGATAGCAAGGACAAAGATCTGTCTTGTGCCCGGCAACCAAGCCATGCAAAAACAGAGAAGAATGAGTGGATGGACTGGACACACAAAGAAACAAACCTCAGGAAGTACTGCCAACAAGAGAGAGAGTCTCATTTCCTTTTTGTCCTGTAGTCATCACAGCAAAGCAGAGTTTTCTGAAGAGATCTGAGAATGGTGAGGCTTTGCTGAGATGAAAGGGAGATTTCTCAACTGCTCTAGGAAGGAACAAGGCAGAAAGCAAAAAGATGCTTTTCACAGAGTCTGTCTACAGGCAAACCTACCGTGGGCAGAACGTGGCCCCGGGGGAGGTAGGAAGTAAACCCTGCTGGAGGGGGAGGATGGGGACAGGGAATGTAAAGAAAAGATGACGTTTCAGTGGGGTAGCAGGAGGGGAGCAAAGGATGGGCAAGGAGAACATGGTCAGACCAGTGTGTACAGGACAACACAGAACTTCAGAGAGCTCTCAGCACAGCAAGGCCAGAGAAAAATCCTTTTACACTAAATCGAGATTAGAAAGGGGGGAGGTGTGTTTGCCTGTTAAAACATTTATGCTACATGACAGGATGAAAATGGCTATACTTCACAGAAAGTATGTCAAAACTCTGCAAGACTCACACTCGGGGATTTTTTGCCCTTTTTTTTTTTTTTTTTGGATATTCTCACATTCAGAATTTGGAAAGAGAGGCTGATATCATGGCTAGGGAAGACTGGGAATGGAGACGAAAATTACTTTAAGAACATGAAATTTGATTTATTAGCTTAATGCAGGCTTATACAATATAGGAATTACATGCAAGAGTATGTCACTGCTAAAATAATACAAATTTACTGGGTTTTTTCTTAAAGAAAAAAACCTCTGTTACTATCCACATTTAATCATTATGACTATTAAGGAGTGAGAAAAAATTCTGAATCTCTGCCAATACCAACATTTTCCTTTACTACAGAAATGTGCCTTAAATGGAAGTAACACAAAGAAAAATAAGGGGGTTTTTGTCAGTCATGCCAGATGACTGTCAATAAAAAAATGCTCAGAATTTGTAAACAGCTTCTAAAATATTTTTCCTTCTAAATTTCAAAGAATAGATGTCTCAGAGGTGTATCTACAGAAGTGTTGTTTTTATTTTAAAAAGGCTTCTTTTTGCATTTATCATTAAGAATTTTAAAGCACAAAAGGTCCTCTTCCTGAATTTTAATGTATCCAACAGGTTAAAGAATCCTAGAGAAATCCTTCATGTTATGCAAAGTACTGTCCTTGAAAATTTTTGTTGTTTCTACCCTTGATCCCACAACATTAGGATTTCTTTTAATTAACTGAGAACTATAAGGCAAGCTCTGAAAAAACAAAAAAAAAAAAAAAAAGAAAAGAAGAAGTCACTTTAATTACAGCAACTGTCAACAGCACAGCAAGAATTTTAAAGAAATCTCAATAAATATGCAAAGAGGCATCTAAGAGATTTATGAACATGCCCAAATACCCAACTCCCACAGCCCTTAATGAGACACTCCTGGGTACTCCTGTAGGTGTCTGAACACCTTCTACAAAGCAGACTCGGGGTATGGCTGAGCATAATTCACACCTGTAGTCCCCATCAACGTCAGCGTGGTGTGGTGGGCTTTTGGCACCTCCAGAAAAGCCCACACATTTAAGTCACTTCTGATTATCTCCATCTGGGCACATTTATTCCTGTACAAAATTATCTCATCTCTGTTTATAGTTTAAACCTCAAGCTTAGACCTCGGGCTCACACATGGAGACAGGAATACTAACAGCAATTTATAAAAGAGTAGGAGTGAGGCTGGAATTTTTCAGCACCATCTTTTTTTTGTTCTCCCTCCCTGCACCCTTAATGTGTTAAAGAGGGAGGGAAATAAAAAAAAATGCTTTAGGATTTGGAATATTATACTTGCTACATTTGGAAATATAAATCACAGCTGTAACAAGAATTCATGAGAACAAGAAAATTTTGAGATTGAAAACTGTTACTGGAAGTTATCTTTTCAGCTACTCTGAGATTTGCTTAAACATGGAAAAAATTGAGACTCATATTTTAAGCTTTCCATATTCCCAATTTTCCTCATGACAAGAAATCAAAGTTTACAGCTCTGCTTTTTATATTGTATCAGTTTAGCACCTGGATTTAAGGTATTTTTATAGTAATGCATTTTATATTTTTATATGTTATGAATATAAATACCTTCATAATAGATACTATGTATTAATAAAACCAATATACAGTATATTATATAGCAAAATAGACTAACATCATGAATGAAGAAGAATCTGAAGAGAAAGGAAAGATAGATATAGAGATATATAGATACATATGTGAAGTCATTTTCCAGCACTTGTCTTTTGAGAGGCTGGTCAAAATCTGTTTAATTGTGGTATTCAGAAAAAAACTTTATCAGTTCAAGGACTATCTATTCCCATAAAAATTGTATATATTTAGTAAACTCTTTTTGGCATCATCTTCAGAACATTCATATTAACAGATGGAATAAAAATGTGGCTCATAGGCAGGACAGACTGACCTTCCAGGCCAGGACTCATTTAACCCATGGACAGATGGGACAGCAGAGTTTAGGAATACTGCACATTTCTGTGTCCAGTTAGTTCAGGAAGAGTTTGTCTGGGTCAGTCACTCAAACCTGAAGACCTAACAGTGTTATAACTTCCTCAGGTCCTGCAGATTCTTAATAAATTCAATAAATACAGATATCACAGCCAGGACTTTTGCACCAAAATGCTGGGCCCCTTGCAAGGGAATTTATTATTGTTCCTGGAGTTCACATTGCTGAGAAACGTGGCCTTCTTGAACACAGGACAAGCCTGGTAAGGACCCTGCAGAGGCTGCAGCAGGCAGGGACTGCTGCTGTGCTTCCTTAAGACTCATCAGCATTGCACAGCTGACAGCACAGTGACAGCCCACAGGGACCTAGCACAGGCTGCAGTCAAGGTAAGGAGAAAAAGATGAGAAGACAAACCTTGGAAATCCTTTTATCCTTTGCAAACTGAAGTAGATTTAGTTAACAGTGGAAGCAGGTGAATGGGTTTTCACTGACAGGGTTGTCAAGCACTGGCACAGGCTGCCCAGGAAAGTGGGGGAGCCACCATTCCTCAGGGATGGAGAAGTCACATGGATATGGCTCTAAGGGACATGGTTTAGAGGTGAACTTGTCAGTTACAAAAAAAATCATCATGGCTCGCAGCACTTTAAGAGGGCATAATTTCTATCACTCAGAAATCCTTCTCAATGATGTTACTCAAAGTGCATTCATTTCCCATACTGAGAAAATGAAAACTACTCTAAAATCACTTCTACTCATGCATTTTTGTTTCTTTTTTTTTTATTAAATAGTGAAAGTAGCAGATAGTTTCACTTAGGAAAATAAAACATAATACACTGAGTGGTTACAGTGACAATGCTTGAGAAGAAGCTACTCACTGAATGCACTCGAGTGTCTTTTTATAAAAGATCATTAACAAAGTACTCCTTTGAAGAGGTAAAAGAAAAAGTTTGACCCAAATTCAGCATTTCTCTCTTTACATTTCTGTTTTCAGCATTGTGCCTGATCTCTCCATCATCCTTAACCCCTGCTGCAGTGCCTGGCAATGACCCATTGTTACAGCCTTGCAAAGTGACTGAGCAACTTTTTCAATTTCTGTTTTTGAAAAATAAGATTGGGAAAAAAACCCAAAACCTACTTTCAACATCTTCAAAAATCATTCATTTGACTGGACATGGACAGGTTGTTTCTCATGACAAAAAGTGTCCTTGTTTTCCAACACCTGTTAAGTGGTAGTTTGTATAAATTCAAGACTACTTTTGACAGTGTAAGATTTCATATCCAGCTTTTAAAATGGCAGTTGACCTCCCCTTGCCCCTCCTAAGTATTTAATTGCCTTAGTCTACTGACACACTGAGCCACCCTCACACAAATCTCACCCAGCACACATTCGATACTTCTACTTTGATATTTACTATTAAAATATAAGAAGGCCTTTTATCTGTATTCTGGTTTTCTATTCAGATCACATGTTTTTCTCCACTGATGTAAAGTTTTTATTTGGTTTTGCAAGAGATTAATAATTTTTTAATTAAAGCCATCACACAGTTCAAGTAATTCAAATAAAGACTACAAGGTTTGTGATAGTACTCACTGACACAGACATGTATCTGGAATACAAAAGAAACACATAGAGAAAATTTATCTTTAAATATTATCTTAAAGCAGCTCGCCTTTTCATGGAGCACCACCAAGAGGAGTCTGTCCCTGTTTTCTTTACACCCTCCAATCTGATGTTTATAAAAACTAATAAGATCTCCCCAAAGCTTCTCTTCTCTGTGCTGGACAGTCCCAGCTCTCTCAGCCTCTCCTCCCATACCAGATGCTCCAGTCCCTTAACAGGCATAGCTTCTCCAGTCAAGAGTTAAGGCAACTTATTTTGACAGAGTTGAAAACCACTCAAACCTGAATATTTCAAACCAGACACACCACCCAAAGTGGCACACATTCACATGGGAATTCAAGAAGTATCCATAAACGCTGTAGAAGCAATTCAGTTAATATTCCTGTTAACATGGCATCATCTGTGAAAAACTAAATACTATTCTTCACATAGATATGGTACCTGAAATACAGAATAACATAAAATGCTAAGCGTAGAATGAGGGGTTAAGGACAATTTACAGTTTCAACTGTGTTGTTAACTGTGAAGGTGTTTTAAATAAAACAAGGTATTTTAATGCATCTCACACTTACTTGAGGAATTGTACTATTACTACCATAAGCCTACATTTGCCCATCTTGATCTGCTGTAAGTGAAATATTTTCAACACAGTTGTAAATACCAAAGAAGAGCATCCACATTAGTTTATATGTAAAACTCAGAGCTAGTAACAACAACAGCAGTAAAAGTCAACCAAATGAGAACATACACATTGGAGACGCAGTCCAAGGTACCAAGCTAGCACATTGTATAGGCTCTTAAAGGCTTTCTAAAACTTCAAAGAATAAATTAATACATTTCACACTTCAAATATCTATTCCAAGCATCTTACTTGATTTATGCACAGTTGGCTTTTACAAACAACCCATACAGATAAAGAATTTTGGAGCCAATGCTACAATTCTTGCAACCATTTACTAGAAAAAAAACCATTAAAATCTTGCAAAACCTTTTTTTTTCCTCCAAGCAATAAGCATTCCGTCATCATCACAATTTCTAACATGC
Source organism: Corvus moneduloides (assembly GCF_009650955.1). Lineage (NCBI taxonomy): Eukaryota > Metazoa > Chordata > Aves > Passeriformes > Corvidae > Corvus > Corvus moneduloides. The sequence goes on along the minus strand of NC_045482.1, from coordinate 32,837,805 downwards.
AAGTAAATGTATTTTGGCACAAACCTTGGCTGCCTTTATCTGAGTAAATGATACAAGTCTTTTGAAAATGCTTTGAAAGAACTGGATCTCCAGTATGAAAGAAAGGATAGCTATAGACTCAACAGCTTTCCATAATTACAGCATTTTATCAATTAAATTTTATGCAGGTTACTATCAAGCCCATTCTGTTTCCCAGACAGGCCCAGAATACATTGCAAAATATCACTAAGCAAGTGTGTGAAAAGCCTCTGCTTTCATCCTAAGTGATTAAAGACAAGCTTGGTCAATTCTCATATTTAAGTCATGGCAACACCAGAATACAGTTCACCGAATTTCATGTCCCATTCTAAAGATCTTCCCACTGGCTCTTTTCAGTAGTACCTTCCTCCAGGTACCTTCATCCTCAGAAAAGGATTCTGGTTTTTCTGAGTCACCTTATGAGTAAGACTTCAAAGTTCTGCTTTAAAACGCCTGCTTACCAAGTATCCATGTACATATGCACTCCTCAGGAATTTGCTGAAAGTGAATAAAACTTGACTAGCACCTCTTAAATCAGATACAAGTCTGCCCTAGTGTAATGAATGTGCTCAATCCCATGCATACACATACAAATTAAGTCAAAACCATTCCCACAAACAGCCTCCTTTTGATACCACAAAATCTGAGTTGTGTGATTAAAAATAAAATAAATTAATTATCCAAACAACTTGAGTATCTAGGCAGCATTGTCTCTTCCATGTGACTGCTGCCAGGTAACTAAATAGCAGAAAGCTGAAGCTCTGTGTGATTTATACAATATTCAGATCAGCTGCATACAAATTATTAAGTTTACCAAATCTCTACAATTTCAGCTTTTTCAGATTTAAAAAACACAAGTCAATTAAGTTCTGCAGATATTTGATATTATTTATTTCTATATTGTGGGAGTAAAAAAACCAAAAAAACCCCAACAAATGATATAGAGGAACTGGAGAGGAAGTAGGAGGGAAAAGGAAGAAAAGGAAGCAGATGTGGACAGTTGTTAAGACAGTTCTTAAGGGACAAAAGAGGCACATAAGGCCTCAGTGGGAGATAATGCTCCCTCTACCCCAACAGCTGTTTGAGAACAGCAGCTGAATCGGTTTCTTCCCTAAACACACCCTCAATAACTCTCAAGAGTTGCTGTAGAAGGCAGCACAGGGAAAAATGCCCTGCAAAATTTGTCTTGATTTGTGTGGGAGAGCTCCTGGGACCTGGCTGCTGTCTTTCACTGCTAACAGTGAAACCAGAGCTGCACCTTTTCTGCCTTCAGAAGACAGGAGCATGACTCTAACTGGATTCTAGGATGCAGGGATGTCATAGCAGGCATGACATCTCCCATGTGAATGTGACATCCTCCTACTCCCCTCCCTTTCACTTCAGCTCTCTTTCCATTGAGATGAAGACCTCACCAAGCCACTAGGGGAATTCTTTGTGCAATGGGAATGGAAGAGGTTTCAGTACACAGAGTATGCATTGCAGCAGCTCTTTTGAGGCAGTAAAACTTGGGGCAGGGGGACCCACAGACGTTTACATCAAGCTCAGTCCAATATGTGTCCTTTCACTGAAATGGGCAAAGCCTATTAATATTAGCATGCCAAGCCAGCAACAAAACCCACACAGTTTAATCAGCATTGTCAAAACAACATGGCATTACTCATACACTTCACACTTTTAGTACAAATTCTCATTTCTCTACCTCCGTATGGCTTCCTTTCCCATCGTAAAGGGCATAGAAAAAGGAAACAAAACAGCTACAGGAGGTAAAATCCTCCATATAACATTCCAACATTCAAGCTACAATGGCCTTTATTTTTCTGCTTCCTTACACTTTTCACAAAGTTGAATAAAATTCACAAAGGCAACCTCATATATAAGGCTGGCAAAGCATTATGGTCTCAATCTGCAGGAACAGGTGACAAAATGCTTACCTTCCAAACAGACACACACAGCAGATGGCAACCCCTCCCTAAGTGTGGGATTGAAGAACAAGGCTCTCTCTGCAATACTAGAAGCACATGAAAGGTACGGCTAACAAGGAGAAAAACATCTGGAAGAGAGTGTTTGTATATGGAGCACAGTTGTTGAATAAGCAAACGGAAGTGTGAATTTGCATTTGTTAGTTTAGCTATAGTCTGGCTGCTTTGCAAACAGCTACAAGGCAACATAAGGAAAATCCAGACTGAAAGGCTCAGAAGATTTTTGGGGCAATGTGTACACAATGCTTTCCCATAACTCTTTTAGAGCATGTGCAAAACTAAGCTTCAATGGAAGATTTTACTTTTGTTTAAATATTAAAGAAAACTAGCATTTTTTTAAACTTGTGCACACAGAAAATCATGTAGCAGAAAGCCACAGCACAAGACAGTGTGAAATAAGCAATACATTGCTTTTTCTGTACAATTTCCAGTTGTCATTCTAAAGTACAACAGGAAGAATTTAAAGACCTGCCAGTTTTCAGATGAAAATCCTATACCTAAACAGGATTAGCTGGTAACCTAAAAATATCAGTCAGTAATCTCCAAAAGTCATAAGCTTGTGCACCCCACAAGTCCTATACCAATCACTAACTAAAAGAAATTAGGTCAGAATCCAAATCAGATCACACTAGAGTAGTATCAATCTTCTTATTTCAGAGCTGTGACATTTTAAATCTTTCACACAATTTCAACATAAATTATTAAAAACAGAGGAGATCTGCCTCTGAACAGAGACTAAAAGTGACATTCTAGTCTAATGTGACAGTTTAAAAAAATACACATTATAAAGTTTATCTTCAGTCACTTATACATCTCTAAATGCACCCCATTAAGCAAACAAAAAAAAAAGCTGACAGGCTGCTTTAGTTTGCTTAGAATGGTCTGGGATCAGGTGACAGCTCTTCTGTCACTACAGTGGACTACTATCCCTGTACATTCCCACATCTTATTTTCTATATGCAAAAAATAATAAACAGTATATAATATATGACAATTTTTGAAGTTTATTGATGTAAAGCCACACAATAAAATCACTTTCTGTCCTACAGCATGGTTTCCTTTTCACAATGACAACAGTCTTCTAAGATGCAGACTCCAGGATCCACGTAAAGTATTTGACCATATTACAATAATTTGCATCTGGAAGTCATTAGCTGCACTGTTAAAGAAGTGGCCACCTCAGCTCACATTGTTAAGCTCCACATCTTGACTGACTGCCATTTGGGCAAAACCACAAATATCCAATGAAAGCATGTCACTGGTACTGTGTTCTCAGAAGTGGCATCACTGACTTACTGACAATTATCACAATTTTTAATGGCTTTTAACCTTGGTGCAGTTCACTGACTGACACTGCTGACAAGGAGAGGCAAGGAGTAGCTATGACCAGAAAATAAGTTTCATCTACAACTTTCAGATAGAGGCTCTTTCCATAATGAGAAGCAGCGTGGTACTCAAGTCCTATGACATTTTCAACTCTAAAATTCACGCCTTATCTACAAACTTGTCACCAAAGCCAAACCAACTGGGTAGCTAATGGCAGCAAGGCACTTTAATGCTCTTATTTTGACTAATTTTATGGTGACATTTATGAGCTGTAATAAGCTATATGAATCAGTGTCATAAACCCACATAACACATAACGAACTAGAGGGCAAAGTAAGTGGTTTGCCTGCTAATTAAACAATAGTTTAAATTCTTGCCATGTAGAATAAACCTCTTATTAAATATCATCTTTTTTGACTTCTTATATAACAAGTTTCTGTCTATCCCTGGCTGAGTTACAATGACAATCACAGGTCTACAGCAATTCCTTTGGGAAGGGACATTTATCAACTGCAGTTTGAGAAAAAATAGAAAATGTCATGTGAAAAGCCAAGAAAAGTTTTCACTCCTCACACTGAACCACCCAAAAAAGCTCCAAAAAACCCCACATCCAAAAAACACTAAAACAACCCCAACAACCAAACACTGCCCAATGATTTAACCAGTAGCTGCTGCTTCATCCTTGCTAGTAGACAAAATCTCCACTTCCTCATGTGCTCTGAGCCCATCAGAAAGTAAAGTCAGCATAATCTGGCACGTGAACAGTGCTCTGTAGGCACAGACATTTGTATCACAATAACAGTTGTGCAAATGGCATCGAACAAGCAGGGGGTTTGTTTGTTTGTTTGACTTTGTTCTTGTTTTCTCTCCCTTGGATCAGTTTATTTGCTGTGGACCATCTCTGCTAATTTTAGCTGCAGTTCTCAGTCATTTTCAGCCAAATCCAAATACTTCTCAGGAACCCATCTCACAGGCATGTAACATCACACTGCTTAACTCTGACAAAGCAAGTTTGCATATTCTTGCTACAGGCAAAGTAGAGAAATCTGAGTTCTCCTCATACCACAGTCTAGCAGTGATGCATAAAAAACAATCAAACCCTGCAGTGAAGAAACCTTAACTTCATGCTCTCTTGTGATAGGATCTTACAGCTATGAGAGCATAAAGCAAAAGCAAAACCAGCCAACACAAATTCAGTTTGAATGCAAGGCCCAGCAGAAGAGCTATGTGACCCAACTTACACAGCCTGTCACGAAAAACAGGCATGAAAGGCCTTTTTTTCTACCAAAGTGAGCTGACAAAAAGGTTTGCTAGGACAGTTAAATTTTCTTGCTGCCACAGCTGTCATAGACCACTCCTGCTTGGCTTGTCACTTGTCTTCAAAAACCAGAAGTTCCACAAAAGAAGGTAAACTTGTATCTTTTCCTCTTCTCTCCCCATCTCCCCTAGAGCTACAAATTAATTTAAAAAGCTTAAGCAACTATAAAAGCCATCAACAAGAGGCAGAGAGGAGTACAATTAAATAAAGCCAGTAATGTAAAACCCAAACTGCAGGCAGACAATTGAACACAGTGTCCCTGGGTTTGAACACAGTATCCCTGGGTTGATTTCAATATAAAGAAGGTTGAAAGAGCATTGTGTTCCAATCTAAGCCTTAAGAGTAAATTTCTTTACACTCATATCAAAATAATAATTTCCTAATGCAGGAAAGAAAGCAGTTCAAAGCCCCAGCTGAAATATGACTGACACAGTAACCACCTAACCTTGTTCTCTGTTGAAAGCTTGATGGACGACTTTGTTAATGTTTATAATGTTACAAAGAATTAGGCCTCCATTAATTGCTTACTTCCTCATTTTGAAATGGGTACCAAAACTGATGTTTCTTTTCAAGGAAAGAAGAAACTTCTGAAATATCTTGTCAGCTCTACCCAAATGAGGACTACAGAGCTCTTCAGTTCTAGAACATCCTACAGCTACTACTTATCCTTGAAGAAAGTACTGCCAGTGACACAGTACTGGAACTAGAACAACTCTAACATTTCTCTGTAGTTATACCATGTTTGTTATGAATCAAAACCATTTTACTAATGTTAATGTCAGAATTATCTTCTGACACAAAATCCACAGTATTTTGTTTCAACAACTGTAAAGAATTAATTCACTCTCACCAGCCTAACACTTTTCTTATCAACAATATTTAAACAAAACAGTACTACTTATACAAAGCACAGACAGCCCTTAATAAGATGTCAAATGAATCAACTTATAAAGATCAGGTTATCAAGTATGTGCCAATATACTGTGGACACCTCATCCTGAAAATGTATTAATGGCTGCACGCCAGTCCTACTTCAAAGAAAGCTGCCATGCAAGTCATAACTAAGTCCTCCTCCTGATCACAAACATGCAAATTCCTTAACTCTTGGAAACATGTATTCAGAATTTAAAGGGGAGGGTGGGCAGATAAGAAGAAAAAAAAAACCCAAAAAACTCCCAACAAGCCCATATGTGACTCATTTTCTGCTAAGGGCAAAAAATGCCACTGGGCATTCTCCAAAGGGCTGCAATGACTCTGAACATTTTAGAGGACGATGTTCTGGACATATTCAGCAAAAATCCACTAAGAACTCAGAAGTCAGAGAGCTTCCACAACAATGATAATAGCTCCTTTGAAAAACAATTATCAGAGCAACTATGGAGGAAAAAGTGCATATACATAAGCAAATAGGAGTGAAGAGAATAAAATATTTGGCAGAATATCTTTAGATCCAAATTGGGAAATACATTTCCTTAATTTTCCTCATTTCTCTCAAGCTGTTAGTAACCTGTAACATATTTTGCATCTTTATAGTATTGCTCTTAAATTAACTAGGATTTACATCAAATGTTATAAGTACATATTCTACTATTAGATAACTTATTCCAAAACAAAGTTAGTGGGTAGTGAATATTAGTGGGTATTTTTGCTATCACTGTTACTAAAATCTGGGAGAAAAAAATAGCCAAACAAACCGAAGAAGAAAGGTTTTTTTGTAACCATAATAAACAACAGTGAGGTTTTGTCTCCATACTTCTTTGAAGGTCTCATAATGGGCCATAACGATGGAATTGTTATCACCTAGGTTAAAATCTGATGAATTGTAAATAAAGATCACAACTGCGTATATTTGAGCTAAAGTACTTATGCTGGAAAAAGTATACATCCACCATCTGGTGCACAGTAATTACAGAAATTAAAACCACATTTCTGTGGCCTGCCTTTAACAATTTTTACTGATACAGTAATACTTGATCTTCTTAGGGAGCATAATCTAAACTCATGCTGGTAAATGATCGTAAGACTATCCAGTGCATGGCATAAGCAGTTCATTAAGCTGGAATCTTTAAAAACACTTGCTCCCCAGAACTAACGGAAAGAGTTCCTGTAGGTTCACGTCACGCCATTCAATTTAATCCACAGTCAAGGCAAGTTAATTTCACACCTGCTGAGTGATATTGTGATGGATGGCACCACAGCAGGTCATTAATTTTGTTTCCTTTTGATTAATTTCACACCATACACTGGACAGTCTTTTGAGCTACAATGTCTAAGCGCAGCACTTAAAGCCTGCAAAGGGCTAAATCAAGTTTTGACTGCTTGCCAAAAGGCAAAGAACCCAGATGTGGTACAAGTGAAAGGGAGCTTCACCAGACTGGGCACTGAACTCTGACCTGGCTACAGGTATAGCAGGACACTCTCACCCAGCTGTATATTTTAAGTGTGTTGTTCTCGAGCATAACCATAAAGCAAAAATTCCGGATATACCTTACTTACAGTTGAGGAGGTAAAGTTAGCTTTATTTGCCACAGAAACCCTCCCACCATTTACTTCCTCATGATATACCTAACAAGGTATAAAGATTTACTAAAACTACTATATTTCCTGATTTCAAATTAAAAAAAAAAGAAAAAAAAAAAATCAAGATTACACAGGAGAAAAGAAGAGGAAGGAAAAGCTAACATTGAAAGATGACAACAGCAGCCACTGTTGCCACCAGAGCAGAAAAGGAAGCTGTGGGTTGTTTTGTCACTCTGTAGTCAGTGAAGACATCTGGGGCCCTTGGAAGCCTCTGGACCCACAGGAGAGGGTCCAGGCACAGCAGACAGCTGAGCTGAGCCAACAGCTCACGCTGAGGAACAGCCTAATCTCACCCCACTTATCCTACTGCTCCAAGGCACGAAGTCTCACACCCCCCTTTGTGCTGCACATGCCAGATCAACAGATCCCTTGATGAGCTGATTCACATCATGAAAACAAAAGAAGCCTTTTTCTTACATTAGCTTTCTGCTTGTTTCACAAACCAAGCTGTCTAACAGATGGGTCAGGTGCGTATCAGAGCTGGTGAAAATGAAAAGGAGAAATTGTATCTTTTGGTAGCAAAGAGATGTTTAGCTTAGCCCTTCTCCCCCTTTTAGGGAGTGATTCAAAGCAGCAGCCCCAAAAGCCTCATCCTCTCTATTGACTATGGAAGGACCTGAGCTTCCTAAACTCAAATTAAGATGTGCTTTCATCCCTTCTTTTCCCTTTCTCCATGCACCCCAATATTCTACAGCACAACCAATATCAGGGAACCATTACTGCTTGTAACTCATTCAAAGCTTTCTCTTTCTTGTTCTTACTTCAGAATAGTGCTTTACAACATAGTACGAGCAAATTTTTAGTCTCTTTCTGATCACGAAGAATAATTTAGAAAACAGAAAAGTGCTCATGCACTCATGCAGCCATGTAAGAGAAACTATTGCAGTGAAGTCAAAATAGAGGAGAGAGTGACAGGGAAAATGGTTTTGTAATTTGACAAACGGAAATGAAATGGGACGTGATTCAGTATGCATGGCTTAAATCTCAGTGTGACAGGCACAAGTGAGGAAGACAAGAGCTATTCTGAATCCATCTGTGCCAGCAGACTTCTACTTCTCCAACCAGAAGTCATTGCCCCTGCACATCTGCCCATGAAATTAACCTCCGTGTCCCCTAGACATTACTGCAAAGTAAGTAGGGCGATAATTAATTTGCTATTTCAGCTACAAATCTGGTCTTGCTATTTTGATTAGCATAGTTCAAGATGCATAGACTGGCCCTTCCATCAAGATTGCAGGAATCTCTCCTACAATCATCCTGTTGTCTTCTTCTGGTTTAGCACACTGACATAATGACTTACTATCAAGTACTTGATCAAAGGCTCCGCACAAAGCTTGAATAAATGCTGATTTGATGTGCTATAATGGTTACCTGTTTATTTGCCAACATGTAATTTTCAGCCTGAACTGAAAAATTTTACTGTCAACTCCTATAAAGAATCTAAACATGGGAAGAACAAGAGGCTGGATTAATAGGACTTTAACGCTGTCTGCGTTACTAACTGTTGTCTTCCCTGATGGGGGAGACGTTCAGATTTTTGCCAGGAGAGAAAAGGAGGCGAATGGGACTTCATGGCTTCTCAGTCTCCAGATAGGTGTTTATTAATTCTTATCTAAGGAGTACAAGCCACTGGCGTGGCCTAGACATAGCACAGAGCAGGGAATGCAGCAAGAAGACAACTTATCAAGATCTCACAGCCTTTTTAAAGGTAAATTACCCAGTGAAACTTAAAACGCAAGATATTTTCACTTTTTTACCAATGTCCAACAAGTTCCTAAATCCTGTAGACAGGAACTGTGGAATTCTTTATCCAATCATCCCAAACCACTATTGCTGCAAAATATGGAGTTAGTGAAGAAGGAGGAAGAAGCTTTTAACTACAACTTCTCCTCCATTTTGAGGTTTTCTACTTTTATCTATTTACTATGCAAATAGACCTAAAAACTCTAAATTTTTCACCCTGTGATAATCTCACATAGTATTCTATCACCTAGTTCACACCATTGTAGATTCAAATTCTTCCCAGAGGCTAGGCAAATTTTCCCATGGACAAAGGCCAAAACTAGTACTGTCCAGGGGGGTAAAACCCCTTCAAAACAGGCAGAGAAATATTCTCTGCATTCTGGGTTCCCACAGGACTTAGCTACTGAATGGGAATTCAAAGCAAATTATCATCAGAAGCTGCAAGCTGGATTTTGTGGATGCAACTCCCATTGTTGGTAACCAATTATGACAATTCTGACAGTCAGGAGTACCAAAGGAAGAGCTACAGCTTCAACATGATTTGCAGCAGTTGTTCTTGCTCATCACCATCACATGGTTCCCATTATGAATGGGAAAGTGAACATTTTGGTCCTTTCCCCAGTTACCCAAAACACAGTATAAAAATTTTTTTTTGAGAGAACTAGGTTTTTAAAGTTTACATTTTTGGATGTCTAGAGAACACCTAGGTGTACTTCCCTTTGTATGTCTCAGTTCTAAGGGGCTGCTGAAGAAGCCATTCACTTTCTATCCAAGATTTCTTTTTAGCTGAAAAAAACCCAAACAATAAAACCTTCCCCACCCCATTCCAAAAAAACCCCCACAACCCAAAACAAAACAACACCCCAAAAACCCCAAACTGAACACCAACCAAAATCCCTAACTAAGCCACACAGGCCACACTTCTCAAACAACCAACTTCTTATTCTCCCCTGAAAATGGTGGTACTTTCAAAAAAGAGAAACTTAATCTGTTTGTATATCATTTGAAGTTAGGAAACAAGAAAAGCCAAACTCTCAAGCCAGGTCTTAAATTAGTTTTTTTCCATCTCATGCAACTAGTAAATAATTAAGGTGAAATTTCCCATAAGTGCATAGATTAATGCTTACCAAATCTCTTTAATTATTACAGCAACTTGTGAACTTAAAACCTAAGTGCAATAAAGAATGAATTTGAAACTGCTATATGTTTGCATATATTCATTATGCACATCACCATATGTCAGGCAGAATCTCTGAAGGTGAATCTCAAACAAGTGATTACCACTGAAACAACATGATGGAGAATAAAGTAGACAAGTGATATTTTTAGCTTTATTCTATCTTTGTCCCTAGAGGAAAGCATTCCCTCTAGTGTGGGAAGGGAAGGGGAGGAAAAAAGAAAAGCCTAGAAAATTAAAACATGTTTTTCCCCAATACTAATGACCTACTTTAAACAGTCTTATGTAACTCAAAAATGAGATTATATTTGCGTTGTCATGGATTTAATCTTATATTTTTCAGTCTGAAGCATATCAGAAGGTTATTTACCTCACCTGCCTACCACAGTTTTCTGAACTTCCTCAGTTTAAGAAATCCAGTCCCTCTCCAACTTTTCAAATCAATTAAATAAAAAAAGGAGCAAGCCTGGTGAGGTAATTTTGCACTTGTCTGAACTGTGCAAGGTCTATACAATCTGAAGCTATGTAATTATGTTAAATACCTTCTACCTTCTTCTTAAATTTTCAGCAGTCCTGGAATTCCCCAACGTGTGCTCTTCGGTGTGTTCTCAAGCATGCACATTGAGCTTTCCCCCTGCAGTGCTGGGAACACAAGCCAGTTCTTAGAACACATGGTTTAAACTGAAGTACTGTCATTTAATGAAATGGTCTTCCAAAAACAAGCAGAAACTGGTCCACTTTGGTAACTGTTCTCTAAAATGTCACATAAAACTTAGCATTCACAAATCTCTTTGCCACTCATAGTTGGATGGATGGAAGAGAAAAAAAATGTTCCTTCTAGCAGAAAATCTTGCTGTGTAGCAAATAAAAGCTCCTTTACACATTAGATGGACATTAATACAAATTGAAAACACCACATAGGTACAATAAAATGTCCATATATTTGTCAAACATTATCTGAATAACAGGGATAAGATCTACAGGGCAGTTAAGTCAAACTTCCAAGGTCCACTCAAAAACATTAGGTTCCTATTTGTTAGTTCTCCTGTGTTTCAACAATACAAACACATTATAAACAATAGAAATGTATACAATATAAATGTAAACATCAAGGCTTCCTTTCTTCTTCCTCAAACATTAAAAAAAAATCTCTAAAAAATACCTCCTAAATAGCCTCCTAAATCCAAATGGTTTCCAGAATCAGAGAGGAAATTCAGTAGGCAATATTGTCCATCTCTAGAATGGTGACAGTGAAAGCTCTGCATTTTGATCTAACAAGTTTCTTGCTAGAGCCACATTCATATTAGTTAGGTAAATGTACAAGACATAAAATAAACCCAGACAGGAATACTCATCTATAAATGTGTACCCAAAACCTCTACTTTCAGACAATCCATTTGAAAATTATTACAATCCAGCAGTTAATGTAAATGCACAAAGCTGCCAAAAAGATCACTTACAACTCTGAGAAGAATGTAAATGATCTTGAAACAGCACTGTAGTACCAGCAGAGAGGAAAACAGAGACCACTTTACTGACACTACCACAGATGAATGGATTTCTTTACTGTTTAGTCAAATCTAATGATGAGAAAAAGATAGGCAGAGACAGAGGAATAGATTTTCCAATATTATGAAAATACTCATTCCTCTCAACTCACAGGGTAAATGTGCTGGCAAACACATCCTAAAAGTTGATACAAAAAGCCTTTCTCTTTTAAATGCTCTATCACTGGGCTACATTGACTTATCTTTGTAACAGCCAGTAACCTGCAAATAACTATTTAAGGTGTTATCTTAGCACATTGCAACATCCTGAGCAGGCCATTTGGTCTGTAAGCTACAACCATGAGGATCCAACACAGACTATCCTACCATGGTATCCTGTCTGAGCCTTACAGCTGTGTTCCACTGCCTGAAGTAGGTAAATGTGTACTTGAGCCACGAGCATGCATAGGACATCAGTGGCTCTGATTGCAGGGGGGACACACCAAAACCCAAGAGCTGTCACTTCAGCAGTGGCTGGAAGTGCCCACGGCCAGGTTGGATGGGGGTCTGAGCAACCTGGTCTAGTGGAAGGTATCCCTACAAGGGGGTTGGAACGGGAAGAGTCTTAAGATCCTTTCCAACAGAAACCATTCTGTGATTTTACAATTAATTCTATTATTAGGTCTGGCCTTAGAAAGGAGAACAGTTCAAGCTACTAGCCTGACAAAAGAAAAAATAAATTTTTTCAATAACATTTTCCTCTGTATTTCAGAGGAATGTGATATTTCTTTCTGCAGCTTTTATCACTTAATAGTTTCCGACTTAGGCTGTTATTTTAACAGCCTAAGAAAAGTCGTATCCTACAGTTTGAACTCATCATATGACTTCAGGTTCAGCTCTAAAAGAAGCAGCTTAATTACAAAATGACAATAGTTAGCATGGATTTACCGGACATTTCAGAAGATAAAATTTTAAAAGTTGTCTAAATTAAGATTTATTTGCTGCCTTGCTCTTCTCAGCTTTTCTACATTCTAACAGACCACTGAGACAATGTAAAGTATCAAACTTGTATTTTCTCCATAATATTTTCATTTGCTTATCCTGACAAGCTTTTTTTGGGAGGTATAATGATAGCCTTAGATGAGATTCCCACACAAACATTTAGAATAATAAAGCCAAATATGTTATTGCAACAATATATTGACTATATTAGCAAAAACATGGAAGATAATTCTGGTGCAAATAATCCCAAGGGGAAAAAAAATCTGCAGACCAGGACAAATTACTGGACACTCATGGATTTCCGAGTTTTTCAATGTGCTACTTTCATTTTCTGTGGATTCAAAGCTTGCACAACTTGGGCAGTGAGTCAGACCTTCAGTAAAACATGCTCAATCATTACAGACGTCCTGAGGTCACTTGAAAAAGCCTCATAAGAAAAAACAAACCAAGAAAGAGGATCTGTGTGGAAGAGGTATTGTTGTGACCAAGAAAAAGATGCAAGATCAACTGGTGTTCTGAAGGCATGCGGTAAGAAATCAATGCTTGAAATCATCTGTTTTCATAAATAGGTAATGAGCAACCCAACAGAAAGGTACAAGATGAACTAGAACCTATTTTTAGCTGATTATAACAAAGATTCAGCACAACTGCACAGATACCATTCAGAGACTTCATCAACTCTGACTTAATTGTACAGAAAAAGAAAATCCATCCAGGCTTGTTGGGTGGGTGGAGCAGGATGAAGAGTTCTCTTTTAGCCCAAGAAGTCAAGGAGTTCAGTAAATAAGGGCATTTCCTAACTGGTTTAATGAAAAATCAGGTTACAGGAACTGAAAAAGAATTTCAGAAGAATACTTTGTGGGATGGGAAGGAATGCATGAAGTAAAGCTTATGTTTAATGTGTGTTAAAAATTTCAAGTCATATGGTGAAATCTCATCCCTGAAGATTAACTGTTTGGAGCAAAATGACAAAAGTCATTCAGAAGTCTGGATTAAGATGGAAACCATGCTTTTTTTTGCAAGCACAGCAGAGGATACAGAAAGCTCTCCTCAAATATAACTGAAATCTGGCTTGAACAACCTCTGAAAAAACCCACACCACCAAACTCAAATTATGCATACTTAGAATTGAGAGATTCCCATGACATTCTAAACAAATTTTAATAAATGAAGACCTGAACACCGTAATAAACTGGACAATGGTTAGCAGTGCACTGAGGCACACACACAACACAAGTCAGAATGTATTAGCAAAACCAAAAGAAGTATGAGAGTAACATTTGAAAGATTTCTTTCTCTGTTTATGAAATGCAAGGATGACAGAGCTGGTCAGTACAAAATAAAAAATTAAAAAGGTTATAATTCTGCATTTATGTGGCCTGGACGAACATCTTTATCCTGAGCAATGTGTTTTATCCCCATAGTACAGGTAAGGTAGACACTGTAAGGTTCCTACAGTAATTTCTGCCAAACTACAATGCTGCATTAGCAGCCTTTTTAATTAAATATCAATTTTTAGTTAAAGAATAAGGTGGGTGGCATAGTTAAAAATATTCTGTAGCTTGTCAAAGGGCAAGAGTATGTCTTCATTAAAAAACTCTTTTCATAATACACATCCAGAATCAATACTGTGCAATCTGAGTTGTTTATCAGGAATTTATACAGTGAAGAGGCTTTTTTTTTGTTTTCAAATTTGGATAAAAAACCATAAAAATGTATATTGATAGTAGGCAATGGAGTTCAAGTTTGCCATATCCACCAGGAAAAATATTCAAGGGTAGAACAGACTTGAGGTACAAACAACAGTCCAAATAGAGCCCAAGACAATTCTAACAAACCAGAGTACTAATGGTGGGTGGGGAAAAAAATCCATTCTTTAAGTGCACGGGATGAAGAAAACTTACACTTCAAATGTAGGGCAAAAAAGAACCCTTGCTAGTTAACATATTTTTAAACCCCAAATAATGAGAAAAGAGATGCTTCAGATCTCCATCTAACCCCCTTCTTAATTCTAAAATATGAAAAATTGATGTAGAACAGCTTTCCACATGTTAAAGTACAATACTATTTTTCAAGTATAGCTTTTTAAAAATGAAACTTTTTTCCATTTATAAGGGTCACAGTTTTCTTTGCTCTGGAAGTGGCCACATACATGCTAATATCTCAGTATGTAAGAAAGTGTTCCTGGACATGTTTTAAGTAACTCAATAGTGGCATTCTGTGACATTACACAGTGCAAAAGCTATGCAACCGGTGCATATGGAAACTACGACGCCAGGAAATGAATCAAGGTACAAGGACTTTAATAGAAGCTGAACAGAAGCTAAATCTGGTACAAGCTTTTGCTCTGTATCAGCCAGCACAGCCCTCAAAGGAAAGTTTAAGTGCACACTCGGGCCTCATTGTGCTGGTTTCAGTATACAGAGCCAGAGGTTTAAATAGCATCAACTCAAAAAGAGCTTAAGTAAACTGCAATACGCCTTTTACACCGGCACAGAACTTCACCCACTGCGGTTAAACTCTCCTCACATCACTGTAAAGATCCAGTCCTTTCACCACAGACCCGTGGCAACACTGAATCCCTGCTGGCAACAAATCAACAGTGCTGCAACTATTGCTCTCTTAACTGGATATTCAGGAGCCAGCTTGGATCATCTACTGAACGGGAATTCCAAACTCCCAGTGGGAAAGTACTGTTTCCACAGAATTTCATCTCAGACACAAGTACTCTGAAATTTGTACTGGACACCAAGCCCTCACGCATCTTCCAGCCTGAAGCTCCTCCTTGCTCCCTCAAACATTCTCTAACTTACCTTGGGGAGAATTTTGCTATTATAGGTCAGGTGAAAGTTACTGTAACCTTTCCCTCAAAGGAATCATGAATCGTTCCATTAAGTTATCAATCCAGAACCCAAGGAGAGTCATTTCTGACACTCAAAGACTTCACAAGGATTAACAACTGGGGCCAAAACCTGGTATCAGTAAACTGCCTGAGAGGCCTCAAACCATCAGGATGTACATTCAGTCATAGGTCAAATCACTTTGTGAAACCAAACACTCCTACAACTTCGTTTCATTTCTCACATCATTAATACAGTCAGAAGTTCTTATTTTGCTGATTATCCAATTTCTTGAACTTATGAATGCCAAGCTATTGAAAAAACTCAGGAAAAGTACTCCCAAAAGAACTATGGCTTATCTGTAAGAAGCACAGTTTATCTTTCTGTTTCAAGAGAAGTTAAGCTATCGAAAGAAAGATTTTTTTACTATTATTTTTGATTTATAAAAAAGCTCTATTGGTATTTAAGAAAATGTCTATTAGAAATAATAAGCTAATATTTTATTTTGAACTATAACCATAACCACATTTAAAGTATAACCATAAAATACAGAAACTTGATTATAGGCTCTTAAAATCAGACTAAGTCTACAAAACTGGTTGATTTTATCTATGGTAAAATAGCTGTTAGCTTCAGCAGAAAAACCACTGGAAGCTTTCTCCTCCTGTGTGCTTTTTTGCAGTCTAGTAAAAGAAAAGTAGCTGCATAACACGAACAGATGTGAAGTGAAAACAGAATGATACTGCCTTTCACCATGTTCTTGGAGGATCGATAATCCTGATAGACAAACTGCATTTAATGAAAAGAAATTCAGGGAAGTAAACTGCTCATTTTTACAAGAACTTAGAAAACTAAATCAATATGCTAAGGGACTAATTGGAACAAGGTAGCTTTAATAATGTGGTCAAATATCCTGTAAAACCTAGGCTGAAGTCTGTGCGGTAGAGATTGAGAAATCTTTTTTTTACTGCTCTACAGCGTGTTCCACACCCTTTTCCTATACTGTCAGATCAGGAAACACAATTACTGATTTTGTTGACAAAATCTTGCCAAACTACAAGGGTGACAATTCTTAATGAAATCTAAGAAGAAATTAATAATAAATATTCTTATTTGGCTACATGTCTACTCAAATTTAATGCTCAAGATCTTAATTTAGTTTTACTTACAGACAGCTTGAGTGCTTCAAAAGCCTTTCTCAAACAACTCACACACTGCTTGCAAGCAATGCCTGTAAGACCTCCACAACCCCTGCTTCAAACTGGTGCCTTATTTGGACTGCTTGCCCACTTTTTTTTTTTTTTTTTTAGCATCTTTTTGCAAGCCAAGGAATAGCCATTCATTTTGCAGCCCCTCCTTATGCCAAAATCATCCCTAAATGTACTATAGGTCTACCATTAGCCAAAAGCATTTTTGTCAGCATGGTAAGAGTGTTTCAAAAGCTGAGATACTGGAGGGTTTTGGAGGTGTGCCTTGATTATTTTGTGTGTGTGTGCCCCTGTGAAATAAGTAGGGAAGTTTGTATCCACATACAGTGTATTGGAACCTCCAGAGAACAGTGCTGCAAGCTCCTTTACCTTTACAGCGCGAGTTTGCCAAATAGGTGTGAAAATTCCTATGTCAAGAATATTTAATGTATTTCCTAGGTATGAAATAGAAATACATCTGTCTGTCTGCTTAGTTTCTCTCTCTTTTTTCTTTTTTTTTTTTCTTTTCTTTTTTTTTTTTTAGGGAGAAAGCTCCTCTGCCAGGAGGCTCAGAAATTCCCTGATCAAGTTAAAAACCCTAAAACCCAAACAAACACACAGGAAAATAACACGCTCTACTCCTTCTAGGGAAAGGGGGCCCATTTTTAGGTACAACTCATAGTAAACACAAGACAGTAAGAAAACTCAACCCGATAATCTGAAGATGATGAATACATTGTTGCTGCTGTCTGAGGAATGCTTCTAGAGATATTCTATGTTTCCTGTATTTATTGCTATTTTAATTATTAAAACAAGCTTTAATTACTTCAAGACAGAAATGGGCAATTCAAATACAGGGAGAAACTAAGAAAAAGGTAATGAATTGGAATGCCTGATAAAGAGGTGTAGAGGTGCAGCATGAAACTTTCTTGAGCAACTTGGAGCTGGTATTTTCACTCTTCTAAATCTACAATATGGAAAATTAAGTGATTGCACAAACTGTACTTGAACAGAGCCTATCAAGAAAGATTCACAGAAATTACTTATAGCTTGTTAGGAGGTAGATTATCTGTTCAAGGATTTTTATTATGAATACTATACCAATTTTCAAATTCACTGAATGAAGTAGTTATGTATATTTTTTACTCATGTATATTATGAAGACAAGGTTTATGTGTCTAAGAAATGTTTCAGATAGACCATCTTTAATCAAAACACATTTTATGCTTCATTTTACAAAAAAGAAGGTCAAAATAGAAGAGAAAATACAAGTTTAGTTATGTGGGTCCATAAATACTCGAAATTGTCTTCCAGGTATATTACATGCATTCTGCAGAGTTCAAAAAGTGCATTGAAGCTCCATTGAACAGTAATAGCTCTCTGCAGAAAAGCAACAAACAAAGAGAAAGGGTGAGAACTGGAAAAAAAAAAAAAGAGAGGTGAGAGATAAGACATAGCATTCAAACTCAAGAGAACTTCTGCCCAAGGGAATTTATGCAGATAAAGAAGATTCTAATCGCTAAAGAGGTAAAAATGTGTTAATCCACTCTGGTCACACATTTTGCAGACAAGAGGGCTATGACACAATGTAGTAAAATCCAAGTGTTCAGTATCTTCCAATGGTCAAAAAACACCCAGTTCACAAAATATAATCTTGGGCAGGAATGGTAATTCACTGTAGCTTGTACCTTTCATGAAAACTTAGAATTATAAAATCTCTTATGTTGGCAAAGGTACTTGAGATCATAGAGTCCAAGAGTTTACATGGCTTTTAAATACCTCCAGGGATGCTGACTCAACCCTGGGCAGCCTGTTCCAAAGCCTGACAACCCTTCTGGTGAAGGGATTTTCCCTAGCATGAGATCTACTACTTGATTAGCAGCCATCTGAGAATGCTTTGCTAGGACCTCAATTCAGGTTAAATAAAAAGTCATGGTGCACATAGGAAGGGAGGAACACAGCCTTAACAGGCAATGGGAAACCAGCAGCAATAGACTCTATTGCTTAATCTAACAAGAGTGAAAAAGAAAGGTTTTAGTTGTAAAACTATTCTAGGGGAACATAACCACAAGGAATAAATTTTATGTCAAAAATTATATATAAAGAAATGTAACAAACTACATGACCCGTGAGCAACAACCAATAAAAGTAAAATCAGGTTCAGCATGCTACTTGTAATCTAGGGAAATGCCTTTGTCTAAAGGACAAGGTCAAAAGAGGTCGTTGGTTGCTTTCAAAGATTACAGGATTTTATCAGGATGTAAATATCAGTAAGACAAATGTCAGCAGGTTAGACTAATAATCAAGGTTAAACAGTTTGGAATGCCTGTGGGATATATGAAAAAACACAGTTAGCTAAGAGGAATAAGAGGTCCTTGTGAGACTCAAAGGGCCACGATCACAGGATTCTTAACTCATACAAACCATAAATAATAAATCAAATGAATCACAGCATTGACTTAAGCTTTCCTTGTGAAAAGGACTTCGCTATTTAGAGTACTGTAAGAGGGAATCCCCGTCCCCCAATCTATTTCCTCTTTGTACTTTCACTGCAGTGTCTCCCTAGTACACAAGCTGCCACACCTGTATGGAAATGCCATCTCTTTAGCAAAAGTTTCTCAAAGGACCTGCATCCTCGCCTGAGTGCATGCACAGACCTTGGGCTTGAATGATTGACCTGATTAAAGCAGACAAGACTTCTCCTTGTGGGAAGGTAAAGAACAAAACCCCACAAATTCATCTCAAGACAGCTGAACTATTCCAGTTTGAGTAAAAGAATAAGGCTATCCACTCTGACAAAAGTCTGCATTGCCACAGAAAGCCACTGCCTCACAGCTGGGAGGCCGTGTTAGCACCTGCGTTGTCAATTCCTCATCATTATGGTGGCTCCTCCTCAGATGACATCCAATTTAGAGGGCCTATATCATTAACCAAAACCCTCCACTAAGTCTGTCTACTAACTAGTCTAAGTTTGTACAAAACTCTACTCACCCCTTCCTTGTAGGCATAAATTACAGTAACTTATCAACTCACCAGAACAAGCAAGAAATAGTAAAAAAAATACGGTCAAAAGCAATGGAAATCAAGCCACTACCAAAACATGATCTGAATGAGATTTATTCCTCAGAGAAATTATACTTCATTACATTATAGGCCTGGGCTCTTCAGGAAATGAAAGTTAAATAGATAAGGAAGCCTTCAAAACTTCAATAGTCTATGCCAATAATAGGAGGCTTATAGAGGAAAACAAGAGAGTTTTGAGTGTGCAGGCCTACAGAGGGTTGCAAACACAAAATTCCACTTTTTCTTCTGAAGAAGAACAAAAGATTTGTTAGGTTTTGGTGTTCTGGTTTTGGTTGTTTGTTTTTTTTTTTTTAAGTTCACGCGTGTATGTGGTACATGAAATACAGAGATGCACAAATATTAATTTGGCAAAAGTAGAGAGGAATAAAGAATGACCTTATTCCACTCCAAACAGTTTAGAATTATTTTGAAATTGAAGATGCAGTAATAGCAAAGCTGCTCGATTCCTGAAAGAGTTTCCACTCATCAGATTCCCAGCTGATTAGCACTGTGCAGTGTGTTCATTTCCTTAGCAGATGCTTCCGATGTTTTTCACCAAGAATTGCTGCTGGAGTACCCTGGTTCCGAAACAGGCTCAGCAGAAGAGTTCTGCAGACACTTTGGGAACTATGTGATGTAAGTGAAAATACTATCAGAACCTGGCACTTTGATATTCATCAGTGTATTTCTTTCCACATCTACTTAAGAGACCGAGCAAACATGAAGTCAATCTGTTGGCAAATTAACAATAATGTTTGCCACTGGATCTCCCTTGGGACTGCTCTTCCTAACAAAAAACCTGAACTAATTCTCCCATTCTCTCATAAAACACTAAGTCTACTTTATATCTCAATCTTCTCAAAACATGAACACTGCATTCACAATAAGCCTTCAAAACACCTACCACATAGCTAATAATCAAGTTACAATACCTGCTAGGGGCAGTTAATGTCAATGACTCCTGAAGTTCTGTTAAAATTCTGGAGCCAAGATGAGGAATGAAACTGCATGCTAAGCTATTTTATCCAACAGAAGCAAAAGCAGAGTGAACTTGTTAGATGATGGCAGCATACAACGCCAAAAACATAACCCAGCAAAGGAAATTAAAAAAAAAAAAACCTTCAAACTTGAAGGGAAAGGAGTGGTGCTAATAAAATTCCACATATTATCTGAAGCATAGAAATTAACAATACAAAGCTTTCTTTTTTTTTTTTTTTTTGTTATACAAGGGAACAGAAGGGAATCTGGTTGGAGGGAGATGACTTAAAACTGGAGAGCAATTGTCTTTATTCTAAGTCATTTTAAGAATTCAGAACACTTCATTATTTTGCCAGATTCTATTTCATGAAGCAGATTAAAGATTTTACATGATTTGCACCCAGTGTTGCTGGCTGCTTCCCAAGTTTTAGGCAGTCTAGTTTGGGGAGCTTAGACAACCTGATCTTCTTATATTCAGCATTCAGTCACTTTGTCTTTCAGCATCTTTTCAACCCAGGCTGTATAAGCTGCCTTCCTCCGGGACAGCAAGATGGATTTATCACGCAGAAAAGATGAAGCATATGTTCTTATTTAATCCTTATTCTGTTCGTACAAAATAAATCCATATTCTACATAAGTGCAACAGAAAACAGCCTGCATATGTTAAATCATGAAGAATAGACATTTCCTTCAGTAAACATACTGTTCCACAGGCCATTTTAAGAGTAAACTACTCCCTACATTCATCTCAGACAGGTATAGAACAGAAAGCAGAAGTGAACATACCTTGTATGCAATAAAACAACCAGAAAAAAAAGGTTTTTCCCCTACTCTTAGGCTTGGTACAACCAGCAGCAATTATGTGAACCGTGGGTGCTGCAGTAAGCAGAGTTTCTCATGAAGCACAGTCAGAGTCATTAGACAGAGATCAAGAAGGAAAAAGGTAAATCACCCATTCAGACTAAATTGAACTTCGTGTCCCCAGGCAAAATGGTTTCAATAATACAGAAACCAAGAACTAACCGGTTCCTCTGTTTTTGAAAGCTTTTTATGAAATGGCAAAACTATTCTGAAAGAACTGAGATCGTCACCTCATTGATTTGGGAGCAAAGACATACCCCCAGCCTGGAAACAACTCGCTGTCCTCCTGAGGACAAAGATTAGCAGATGAGTACCAGCGACTCCCTCCACCCTGCTTGCATTTTCTACACACAAAGCTTGAGATAAAGCACTTGCACAGCACTAAGTCAAAATTCATTCCTGTATTTAGGATTATGAGTCATGCTGTTGAAAAAGCCATCATACTATTTCATCGGGACAAGGCGACAGAGCTTTTTAGACAAATAAGACTGTATAATAACATGAATCTCAAGAGTGAGCCTTCATTTAAAGAGTGTTCTATTCTTGCTGCAGTTATCCAGAGAGATTGATATAACAAGATCTAGTGCAAGAATTGAGAATTCATTTTCTCAGGTTTGCTGACCCCAATGCCAGAAAGAAAAATATGTTCTCAAAAGATGAGACCGATATTGTACCATATCTGGTAAAGATGGAACCTACAGACTCTTGACACTGGGGAAAGCCTCTACCAAGGTTTACTTCCTCAAAACTGAGTGACATATATTTTCCCCCTAAATATGCTGAAAAGTAACTTTGCCTAAAACAGTTGCTGAAACTCAAAGGAAACAATATAATACTTGTTCAATATAGGTCCGCACACCTATGCAATCACATCAGGTCACTCACTGCTTTTGACAGAGAGAAATCCCTGCGATCAAACCACAAGGTGATGTTGATGTGTAACACCGAAGCTGGCAAATAAAAAGCACTGTTTTTTCCAATCCAAACCTCAGTGCATCTCCGGAAAAAAAAAAAAAAAAAAGAAAAAAAAAAAAGTAGTAGAAGATACGGCAGCCCAAGGCACATTTGGCACCGAGATGACAGCTTTCAGGAACCTTTTTCTCAAATTCACTTCCTAGAGGTTTACAAAGCATTGGAGAGGGAACAAAACCAGCAAACCGGGTGGAACAGATAGCTTGTAAACGGCATCATAAGGGGGAGATTTCAACAGACTCTCGCCCGAGATTCATCCTCCCACCCGCGGCACCGCCACCCGCGCTCGGCGAAACCTCCCCGCGCCGCTCCGTGCGCCCGGGGCCGCCCCCTCCCCCGCAGCCACCGCCCGGCCCGGCCGGCCCGGGGGGCCCCGCCGCTCCCCCCGCCGCGGAAGGTCGTTCCGCAAGGTGACGGGGGCGGCCGGGCCGCGGCCAGGACGGGCCCCGCCGCTCCGGGGCGGCCGCTCGGTGCTCCCTCCATCCCCGCATCCCTCCCGCTCCGCGCCCACCGCCGCGCCCGGGCAGGCGGGGGCGATGCCTCCCGGGCCGGAGGAGGGTGTTGGCGGGCACCCCCCCCCCCGCTCGGCTGCAGCGACCCCCGCAGCAGGGCTGGGTGCGGCGGCGGCTCCCGCCGGCCCCGCAGCCCGGTGCCGCCTCACCTGTCCGGGCAGCGCGCAGGTCCCCGCGCCGGGCGGAGCGCGGCGCAGCGCCCATGGCCGAGCGCGGGCGGAGGCGCGGCCGCGCCGCCGGGGGGACGGGCCAGGCGGGGGCGGGCGGCGCCGGGGAGCGTCTGCAAAGTGCCGGCCGCGCACGGGGGCGCAGCGCAGCGCGGCGCGGCGGGGCGGCCGGAGGGAGGAGGGAGGGGCGGGGGAGCGCGCGCGGCCGGAAGCGCCTGTGACAGGGCGAGGCAGAACGAGGGAGCGTCTGCAAAGTGCGTGCCCGGGCGCGGAGCGCGCAGGGGCGGGCGTGAGGGGGAACCGCCCGGGTGTGGGCACAGGCCACGGGTACCAGGCGCTGGGCAGTAGGCGCTGGGCACGGTCACAGCCGCCGCCCGCCGTGGTGAGTGTGCGGAGGCGGCTCCCGGCCTCCGCGTCCCCGGGCTTGTCCCCCTCCCGTGAGGGTTTCTCTCGGCAAACCCGTCAGGCCGGGCGCGGATCCCGCCGCTGGCAGCAGTGCGGCTTTGCCCGCGCTAAGCGGACGCGTTACAGCAGCCCACACGTTTCCTAAGCATTCAGAACAGGTATTTGTGTCAGTTCATCCGCTTAGGCTGTCTTTGAAACAAGCTCTACGCTCTACCTGAAGTTCGCTTCTGAGAGCCATTAGCGCAGAGGAAGCTGGTGTATTTTTGCAATAAGGAGATGACTGCGTTTTGTAGTGGCGACACTCTCTCGTTTTGCTCGGCTTCAGAATGGTCTGTTTCCCCCAGTCTTCACAAGAGCTCATAGAGGCTGGGTGACATCTCGTGGTCACTCCTGCTCTTTTGTATGGATCGAGCCTTCTTTCATAAGGACAACATAAAGTAAAAAACTGTTTCTGGTTACCTCCACAGCCCAATATAAATTAAAGAAACATAGATGTAGGTTATAATAAGATGCAGAACTCTGATCAATATCTGTTGCAATATTCATCACGTGCCTTGAATCTTCAGAAAATGGTTCCAAAATATTTTTTTTAAAAAATCAAGTGAACGGCTATGGTTTTGGTGACGATGGACGAAAATCCCCGCCGGTGTTTTGTGCCATTCTTTTGGGGCTTCTCCACACAGGGCAGAAAATGATTCTACAATGTGTGCTGAAGGATACTTGTCTGCACCCACAAGCATCTGCAGTAATGCTGGGCACTTTGGAGTTTCGCTTTTCATCCAGTCTTGTACTGTGTTCCTGCTTGGAAATGCTCGCTGGCAATTAATGACAGGTTAGGGATTTGGGAATTTTATGAGGTGCTGAATGATCAAAGCCTTGGACATCCTTCTGTGTGAGATGGGGAACTTCTTAAATGATCTGCTATGGTTTGTAGAAAGGGCTCTTGTCACAGGGGAACAAAGCAGGTGAAATAACAGCAACTACAGCACTTTCAGTCTTTTCCATTTACTATGGTTTTAATTTGTATAGCTCATATACACGAGCTGACCTAACATTGCAGTCACTTTTGAGTTTGATATGTTCTTATGTATAAATATTATACAACAGTAGTCTCCTAGCAGAGCTCTCACCAAAGGGAACAGTAGCTCTTACTAGCTCACAGTTCTCAAGCTGGATCATACCAACCAGGTTCTCCACTGAGGAACAGGACTTTACACTACGCATTCCACCGTATTTGTATCTGACATAGCAAAATGAAAAAACATGGCACTTATCATCACATTACAGGCATTGATTAGGGAAGCCAAAACTCCCTCTTCAAGGAGTGTTCCTTGAGAAAGTTTGGAAAGTTTGGATTCTTGGATCACAGCGAGCAAGAGACTGAAAGAAGAGACAATATTACCCCCCCCTCCCCCATTGAAGTATCAGGACCGTTTGAGCTGACCACTAACATGTTTATTCCTCATTTTAGTGTGTGATAAGTAGGCCACCAGTTATTCAGACGTAGCTCTGCCAGGCCTGTCCCACACTGAAATTTCCACCCATCTGCTTGCTCATTTCATGACCATGGGAAGAGAGTGGGTGGAGGCCCCAGGAGAGGCTGATTAGGACCATTAAGGCCTCTTACTGCAATCGGGGCCCTGGTGCTGGGATCTCATCTTGCCTGTTTGCAATTCCCCAGGACTCCATGTACTGATCCCCTCACCCTTGGTGCAAGGAGGAAATCACTGCAGAAGTAATTAAAGTCATTAAAAAAGATGGTTGATACATCTGTTGATTGCGTGAAATCCCCTAAACATTGTATAAGGCTGGGACTGTGCATCTCCGCTGTACTTGTTGCTAATGGAGAAGTTTTGGGTTGCTGTGAGGCCAGTGATAGTAATGAGGGAAACAATTATATTCTGGTAGAGGCATTCGATGTATCACCTATTGATACTGTTTTCCTGCTTGAGTTTGTGTCCAAAACTTGCAGGTACAGCTCTGCCCTGAGTGGATGACAAAAACTCCTTGGTGTGATTGGGTGCCAGTCACAGCTTTGAAGTACTGAGGCAAACGAGGTGCAGAAATCTCAGCTGTACTAACTTCTGCTTTCTCGCTGTGCTCTCGGCGTAAGGGACAGCAGCAATCCTTGGAAGACATCGAATACAGCTGGAAATGTCTGTGTTGTAGGACCAATTCTTTGGCACTTCTCTGTACTGAATTTTGGAGAATTCTGATTATGGACCAGCAGTGGCTGATAACATGAAATCACAGCAATCACCAGTGCTAACTCCAGAATTGCTTAATGTCACCTTTAAAGTAGTGTACTTGTTGAATTTTCCATCTCCATTTGTTCAAATAATAAATGACTGTAAGGTGGAGAAACGTGACTAGAACATAGAAGAACTCCGTGATTATTCACAGGCAATACCTCCATAAACCTTTCCCTAGGGAAGTACGTGTCAGAGGTGTTCCCTTTTGACTTGTAACACTGTATAACAAAATTACAGTACACACATAAAATATGGTTTGCCTTTCATAATAGTAAAATCTCTTGTGATGAATTGCATATTATTATTAGAGAATATAGATAGAGAAAATATTATAGATATAGAAATCTCTTTCTTGTGAGGGGGACTACATGCAGCATTCCTGCCTTTGTTGTGATCCTGTGCCAGTTTGGACAAATTTGGAGGAAAATATCCTCTGATAGAAGGCAGGTTACAACCATCCCTCCCTGACCAGGTTTGGGAAAAAAAAAATTTTTCCTCGGAGGAAAGCGAAAGAGATAAAAACTATTTATTTAACAAACACACAGGAAAAGGATAATAATGCTAAATAATAGAACCTCTCACTGTGGAGAGGAACTTGGGAAAATTCAGAGTCCTTCTGTAGGTGTAATCACTCTCTCCTCCTCCTTGGAGCTGGGTTGTGGGCCCACGTCCAGGGCTTTGGTGGAAAAATTCTCCCGATGTGTTCTGATGTTGAAACAGTCCAGAAGAGAAGAAGGGAAAAACTGAAGTCCCAGGAAAACAAAGTTCAACTCTCCGTCTCCCTCCAGAGAAAAGGAGCTGGAAGCTGGCTGAGAAGAAAGAAGGGTGCTTCCTCCACTCTTGCTGCTGCAGCAGGACACAGAGAAGTGTGTATGTGTGTCCTTGAACAACTGCTTTGAAAAGTTTGCTCGGTTTTTTCTCCCTCTCCCCCCTCTCAGGCTCAGTTTAAAGGCACAGAAAGGCACAAAGTTAATTTCTGGGCATAGGGCAGTGAGAGGGGATACACACCATAAAGTCACCCCAAGACAGATTCATAGCCCCCCTCTTGTGCCAGGTAGACAGACACGGCGGTACATCACGTTATCCTTGTATCCCCACAGCAATAAAGCTCTTGGGATAGGCTCTAGAGACAATCTGCTTTATAATCTGCACCTCCTTCAAAGCCCTGTTGCCTGGTTTCTGGAAGGACTCCATCCCTTTATATAGGATTTCTTTCCTTCTTTTATAACCCCCCCATATGCTCCTCTGAATAAAGGGTTCTTAGCTTTGCAGACACTAAGTGGACTCTTCGGTGGCAGGCTCAGTATTGTATTTTTAATGTTGAACACGACTTCAAAACAAACAAAAAACAAAACAAAACAAACAAACAAAAAAAAAAACCCAAACCAAACCAAAAAAAAAAAAAAAAAACCAAAAAGAGGGAAAATCCAGGAAGAAATGAAATTTGAGCCAGAGATAAGATAAAAAAGACCTTCCTGAAAAGTATCTTTGTCTGTTCATTGCTAAACAAAATCATAATCTCTTGAGGATTCCAAGATATGCTTTTAAAGCTTTCTGTTTGATGTCTACCTCAGCTTTATTGATGGAATTGAATTTACTGCAAAATAATAACTCACTCAAACCACTGTGCTAGTGATCAGAAAACTCATGTATTCCTGTTCAAGAATGTATCTTGCTTTTTTGTTTGATTGCTCTGATTTCTCAGGACCTCATCTATGCTTTTTGAAATGCAGTACAATACAATTATGAAAAGCTGAAATGCTATCCAATCCTACTAATATTCTGTTCATAAAGTGAAATCTTGAAGAGTCACACACTCTCTCTCTTTTGCTTCTTAGTCACAATTTGAAGTTGCTGTAGAATAACCTTGGTTTAACTCTGATTAAATATCGGAACAGTAGGTAATAGAGAATGTTCCTGTCCTTCCCCCATAGTCAGACAACTGCCCTGTTTTTTAACATGAGTAAGACTTTGCAGTTAGGATTTAACTGTATCCTTCCCACCAAGTTGTTATGGATAGTAAAAAGTCAGATTTTCAAAAGGTATTATAAACTCTGCCCAGATAAAAACAAACAGACAACAACACACCTCCCCTCCCCCCCCCCCCCAAATTATTGTTTGAGTCTTGCTTTTGAAAGTTTTATTCAGTTCCCTGTTCATAAATATAACAACTGGGCTATAAAATTTTCCAGCACCAGAGAACATTAACTTATATTCAGACCTGCTCCTTACCACAGTAAATATAGATTGAACAAGTATTTCCATTAACTTTGCACTGAGTTATCAAGCAGGAAATAAACTTTTGGGTTTAGGTACCAAACCAGACATTTCTAAGAGGTACTTAGTGTGTCCAGTAAGTGTACTAAGGAGCTCCCCATTTGCAGGAAATTATTTGAAATTTCTTTTCAGATGTCACACTAGCATTTCAGTGCAAAGTGGTATGTAATTGTAAAATATCACAGGCAGAGTATAAATCTGGTAAAGCTGATTCTCCACTGTCTTATTTCCTTCGTTAATAAGAATTAATAAGAATGGCCATACTGTTCATCCACCTTGCACAGGTTTGAATGACAGCTCAAGGTGCAAGGGACACTCTGTGTTCTCATTTGAATGCAAACTGAAATACCATCATGATTTATTTTACAGATTTCATTGGACCTGGGAGAATTAAAAACTTCCCTGAGGAGACAAGTCACAGGCCATTCATGGAGATTTGCCAAAGAGATTGTGCAGCAGATAAATTACTGAGGTATAAAAGGAGAAAGACTAAGAAAGAACAAAAGCAGTAAGAACGGAGTAGAAAATATGGATGAGTTATATGTCTTAGTGTTCACCATGGAGGTAGTAATTTCCTACATTTTCCCTCCAGTACAGTCTTTATGAAGCTATTGAAGTAAAATGAGCAGTATCAGGTCTTGATGGTATTTGTCCAAGGGTTTTGAAGGAACTTAGGAAGGAAATTTCTGAATGGTTATCTTTGCTGTATTGTCTAATCAACTTCTTTTTGGAATTATCAGAAGCATGAAATTCAGAAAGGTCTGTAGTGGTAACTCTGAAAATTGGGAATGGATGGCTTAGTCTGGCTTCTGCCCCGATGAATCTACAGAAAATATACTTAGCCTGTCTATAGATAGCTTATGTGTAATAAGTAAATATCTATTTGTGACCCTCTTCCATAGAGGTAAACAATAAGCTCTCAGGTTGTTTTGTTATTTCAAGGAGCCAGTAAGCATCTCTCTGATCTGCGTAGTAGTCTCTATTCAGATACCAGTAAAGTTTTTCACAAAACCATGAGCAAGCACTATCATTAAAGGAATGAGATTGTCTTGGGATGTTATAAGATGCTTAGGAAAAGTAGAAGAAAAGAAAAAAACCAGAAATAGGAATATGGGATCACTTCTTGCTGTGGAGGGAGTTCGGAATCTCTCGGGACCTTGTTTTGCCACCTTGCTTTTCAGCATATTTGTAAAGGGTCTGGAAGGGGGAGGAATAGCAAGGTGACAGTTGGAGATGATATAAAATTGCTGAGGATAATAAAATCTAAATCTGATTGCAAAATGTTGCAGAAGGATACTGGGATGCTACGTGACAGGGAAATGAAACAGCAGATATAATTTAGTGTTGGAAGTACTTTGCATGATAAATGCAAAATTACATTAGAAATGAAAAGTGACTGCCTATATAACGAAATGGACTTTTGATATTACTAATCAGAAATGAGATTGTGAAATTACTTCGAAGTGTCTCTGAAAATAGCAGCTCAGTGTTCAGCAGTGATAAAAAAACCACAGAGCTGGAAATTATTAAGAGAGCATTTGTGAACAAAACAAAGCTTTCCTTTGTCTGTATAGATCCATGGTGCACTCAGATTTGAATCTGTCAGTTCTCTTTCCCTACTTCTGAAAATATATAGTAATGCAATAAAGGATGATAGGAGCAGTCAGAGACTTTGAATTACAGCATATGAGAGGAGATGAAACTGACTAAATGTCTAGATTTTCTAGAGAAGGGGGTGATTTGGCAAAGAGGTGACAGAGATTGACTAAAACACTATTATGAAATCACAGATCACACAAGGATGAACAGGGCAGAATTGTTCAGTGTTTGATGCAGCAAAAACCCCTGTGGCACCCAATGAAGTTTTGAATAGTGGATTTTAAAGAAATAAAATTAAATACTCAGCCAGGCAAAATTAAGTTAAATCGTAGAATCTACAGGGTTTTCTGGAGGCCAAAAGTAAAAATGGATGCAAGGAGTAATCACATAGTTTAAGGATAAGAGGTCCTTTAGCAGCTGTTAAATAGGCAACAACTTTCAAGAAGCCTCTGACTGATAGGAGGCTGGGAAAACATTCTGGAAATATTATTCTGCCGTATCTCAGATGAAAAAAAGGTATATATCTATCTTTCCATATATTCACTATTTCTTTACCCCCAGTAAAGCCCCAGGCATTTGTGGCTGTTCTTCTGCATCTAACAGAACTGTGTCTTATGGACAAAATCTGGAAAATCTTGGTAGTGAAAGCTCTAATTCCTTACTTTCAACGAATGCTTGTCCTTAGTGTTACAGTGTGGTTGTGGCCAGTGTAACAGAGCTGAATTTGAAATACAAAGTATCTGGCTGGTTCTCTGCTACCTTCTCGCAAGTGTAACAGAGGGCTCCAGGTCAATGCCAAACTGAAATTATTATTTTTCATCCTCAATGTATCTGTTTTTCTGTTGTGACTTGATACCCAAAGAAAATACTGGGAGCCAAATAATCCTTATTTTTGAACTATGATATCAGCTGCAATTTCAGCATCAGGCCTATGCTTTGAGCAACAACACATCTAGGAATAGACTATCTCCTACAAATCTCCAGAACTTTTGGCAGACTTCACAATCTGGATATCACTGTTGTACCTATCTGTAGTTGTTCTTAAGTGACTGTTGATTGTTCTTTTTTTTTTTTTCTCTCTGAATCTTGTGAGTTTGAAGCTCAAGAGGATGTGCAGGCTCAGAAATGTATCTTATCTTTACTCTTCATTAACACTAAATGCATTATCACCCAAGGGTGAAGAAAACAGGTCATGTAGGCAGTCACTGAAATTGGCATCTCTTCTCTCTCAAGCGGCCAGGTGACATTTCACTTATGGAAACTGTTAAACAACAGTGTTAACAACAGATTTAGTTTATTTCCTATCTACTTAATAGAGAACTGTTGTTCCTATCTTGGCAATTAATATTTGAAAGTGGGAGGCATTTGTTTTATAAAAGGTTTAGACTGCGCCTGCTTTATAAAGCTAAAAGGGAATAATTATAAAACTTCACGAAAAAGGAAACTGTTTTCAGCAATTTATGAACTGTGACAACAGTTCATAAATTCACTTGCTTCAGTGGGCGGTAGCTGAAGCCACCGTTATCAGAAAGAAACTCAGACTGTGAGATTTACATCATCAGTTTGGAACACTCTTTTCTCCTCAGCCCCTCAAATGGAGGAAATCTTATATAGGGTACTGATTCACATTTTCCAACACCATGAAATTATTTGCAGTAAGACTTGTCTGTTATTTACAAGATGGGAAATAAAAACAGGGTTTGGGACGGTAAAATTACCACAGAGAAGAGCTTACTTGTGGGCTCCCAGGTGGTTATGCAGATCTAGAAGGTCTCCTTTCATCTAATTTAAAAATTCAAAATGTTGAGACTCCCATGGTCAGTGAATTACAGGCTCATGTGTATTTATATTGTTGTTTGGTGTTACTTATTAAGAAAAAAATGAGGCTGGCTAAGATCTGAACAATACTGAGCATGTGTTTGCATTGTTTGATGGTAAATGAAAGTTTTGGTGGAATTTTAATTTCTAGATAATAAATGAATTTTTTAGGTTACTCTAAATGACATCTCTTTGAAAGGGATTTAAAGTATCATCTAGAAAATTTTAATCTGATTTAGGTGAGAATCTTTAAGGTGCTTGCAGTTTGTCTGCAACTGCTAGTATTTTGTGACTGTGGTCCCATCAATTTTGTGCAAGATGGTGTGTGCAAACTTTCAAGCCCTGCAAAAATCACAGAGGAATCCTCATTCCTCTGGAATTTCAGTGACCTCTAAGTTTTTTCTTGTTGTTACTGAACACTCCTGGATTAGGATTCCAATTGCAAAAAGTGGAAAAGCACCATTAATTTTATGGTTTTTTGAGTTTGGTGCTTGACAAAGCAAAAATTAGCCCAAAGTCAATATTCACTTAACATATTTAGAATTGTAAAAATACAATGTAATTCCTAATTTGACTCTTAAAAGAATTTTTCAAATTAAATATCTTCATTTCTTACTAGAAGAATTATCACATCTTCTCTGTCCTACGACCACCTTCTCCTCCCAAATCTCTTGTTATTTTAATGTACTTTTACCAAATGAGGGTGAAGACCTTTTAACAGAGGATTCTTTCTACAGTCAGGCTTAAGGAAATAATTTTCTAACATGCCAAGATCCCAGACTATTCAAGGTCTTGTAAATGTGACAAAATCCAACTTGAACTGCAGTTAGAAAGGAACTGGAATCAAATGTGGAACATAATGCAATGAATTTACAGCAGTTTGTCCATTTTAATGTTATTTCTACATGAAAAGTCTGCTAGAAATTGGGCAGATACTTTTCCTTCCAGAATTCAGGTGTTCTGGCACTTGTCCAAACACTGAAATAATCCTGTATTTTTTTTTTTTTAATTCTCTCTCAGCCATTGTTATAAAAACCCCTCCAAAACCAAACAAACCCCAATCTCAAGAATATTCAAGAGGGCAGTCTCCAAATCCATTTCTCACATCACTTCAGTCTGTGACCCAAACCAGTCCCTGTGAGTATGAATCATTTAGAGAGATTTGGTTACTCCTGGAGGTACATCCCAATATTAAGCAGATGCAGTCAAGCTCTGAGTTTCCTCGTACAACTGAGAGCCTGGAATTTTAATGTATTCCTAATTAGGTCCCTTGCTTCAAATGACTTTGCTGCCATGTCTCCTTACACAGTCTAGAATATATTTCTCACAGGTAATTGTATCTCCTTAGACACTTTGCCTAACAAGTATGAGATGCAGGCAAAGGTTGTGTCTTCATCCGAATGTGTGGAGCTGAATATTGACCAGTTTTATAGCTGAGATACTGTTTCAGCATCAAACTTGTAAGTCTTTTTTTCTATTTGTTGTTAGAGAAGGATAATTGCACAAAAGCTTTCAATGCAGCTTCATCAGCCCAGGCTGGAGAGGGGTGAAGCTGAGTTTCAGGTTATAACCCAGTGACCCTCAGCAGCCTCACAATTGCACATAGTGGGGGCCCTAAAGGGAATCATTTAGGTCTTAATAAGCTGGCAAATGTGTCTGTCTAAGGCTGGCAGTGGATTACCATTAACATATTGCATGTCATCACATCATATATTTTTAGGTTACCTATGCAGTTTAGGAGAGTAGCAAGGGATTTATGATATGCCTGCAGTTTAAGAAAGTCTGGCTAAATAACATACAAATTTGTGTTTGAAATTTGTTTTTAAAATTCATTAGGAGCTAGGGTTATTGACAAGTGAAAAAGGCAAATATTCAATCAAAAGAGCCAATGTTGAAAGAAATGCCATCTTTTTATGTGTATTACAGGGAGGTAGGGTGAGGTACAATGAGCTGTGGGGTGCTAGCAGGAAAGCAGGTGTTTCTCATATGCTAGTTAATTTACCATTAGTCATTGCCTAAATATACTGCAGTTTGAGTTACATCAGTCTGTCAGATCAGGTAGACGAAATTTTAACTTTAATAAATCTAATCCTGCCCGTGCCTGCTGAAGCTGGGGTGGTAAAGGAGGGGTGGTACCAACAGTGTAGCAATTACCAGGCCCATCCTGTGAGCTCTGACTGGTGTAAATGCAGATGATTGTGGCAGACATAAAGCAATGTTCAAACTGGCTCTTCCTTCAGGAAGAATACATCAAGTGACCACAGTTTTACCCCACAGGCTCAGATGCTCTGTGATGCATCAGTGGGTCTTTGACAATTTTCTGAAGAGCTCCGAATTGTTCATTCATTGTAAAGTTACCCAAAAATAGTAAAGTCCCTTCTGAGAACATACACACAGCTTTTAGTTGTCTATTTTATATCAATATCCCTAAATTTTCATATCACTGAAATTCATAGCACAACTCACTTTGGTGAAAAGTTCTGTACAAAACCAGCTGCTAAAATAGAGAATAATTTAATGGCAAATTCTGAACAAACAATGTTGACTCTTGTAAATGTGGCATTTCCATTTTAGACAGCATATATTTTCTAAATGTATATGTACTGCAGAAACCCAATGCACGTCATATTCAAAACATTTATTTTACATTTGCTTTTATGGAAATGAATCATAAATCTACTCATTTATATGTACTTATTCAAAAAGCTCAGAAAGTTTTTCATTTTCCTGTACCTACAAGTATAGACTTACAGCATTTAAGAAGACCAGTCAAGGCATGTCTGTCCTGCTGCAAAAGCAGAATCTCCCTCTCTCACACAGTATATTCACTAATGTTTCATTTTACCTGTTTTTAAGCACTTTATAAATAGCCACACTTTATCTTGATGTATCATATTTAACTCATATTCTGGAAGCTACCAGTTCTCTTTTTCCTCTTATGTCATTAATTCCTTCGTTTTCCGTGTAAGGTAATCACTTCCAGTTGTTTCCATTTACATAACTCAGAATAATTCCACTCATGTATTTTTGATCTTTCAAATGTTTTGGGTAATAACACATTTCAGTATAAGATAAAAAGCTGGTAACCTTCAATAAGTTGCTAATTTGTCCCTGAAAACATACTTCGTTTTTTATGTATTACAAATTCCTATACAAATTACTTTTCCCTAACAATTTCCTGGATATTCTTTCTTGTTTCTCTGCTTCTGCTGCTCTTTCTTTCCACTAATTGAGTTCAAATGCCAGCAGGAATTAACAGCTGGCCACTTTTAAGGGAGAAGATGTCAAATTTTGGATAAAAATAAGGGTTTGAAACAATAGAAATATGACTACCCATTATGAGAAAGGAAATATGAACTCACAGTCCTCTGACATCTCAATGATTTTTTCAGAGCCAGAGAGAGCTCAGATGGTTTGATGATCTCTGTGGGATATTCTGCATATTCTTCCATCAATTACAGAAAATAATTACAAAGAAGACTGGAAATAACGTAAACTGAGTTATTCTGAGCTCAGCAGATTGTTGAGCAGTAGGTCCAGAAATGCTGGAATCCCAGGATAATGGGATTATAGGCTTTGATTAATTTCCATAAAACATCACTAATGCAGTTTTGGACAGTGCTTTTCAGGGGAGCTGATATGCAAAATGCTACCAGGACATATGAATAAAAGCAGTATCTTCTCAGGAGTGATTGTTACCCTTAAAGACTATTATTCAGAATTTACTGTAGGAGAGCTGATAAATGCAGGCCATGAACTCCATGACTGTTCCAAATGGCCCTTTAACATATCATCTTTGTCTTCTTCATTAGTTGGGTGTGAATCTGAATTCATTGAACAGCTTGCACATAACACTTCAACACAGCTAATGCTACAGATTCCATCTTTTTCTCACTGTTTCAGTCCTCATTTTCAGAACAAAGTTTTATTGCTAACCTTGCTTTTTAGTCTTGCTGTTCTTTGGCCAAATTAGATTTTGAGCCTATTAGCTGCAACAGAGTCCTGTTGAATATCAATCACAAGGGAAGGGAGTCTGTCATGCACAGCATAGGAAATTATTTAAGGGATGATAGCATCTTTCACTTCTAGTTATAGGCTGATTGGAAAAGTGCAAAAGAAGTGTTGCCCTTATGGGTACCATTGCATAATTGCTTATCACGTTGTGAGGATTTGCACCTTCCTCTGAGACACAGTAAAGACAGACTACCAGGCTTTGATGGGCCAGTAGTCTGATCTGCCATGACAACTCTCTGTGTTCTGATATATGTGACCTGTCAGTGTCTATACTGGAAAGATGAAAAATTGAGTTATTGTTGAGTGTAAAGTATGTAGAAAGAGATTTCTAAAGGAACAGTTTTCATTTGTCAGTGTGCAGTGAACCACTGTTGTGGAAATGAGGCAATAAATGGCAGGAGTCTAGATAAAACAATTTACTCTAACTGGAGTTCAAATATTTAGCTTTATTTACTTAGTTATGTGAGAAAACACTGGTCTGTGAAATAAAGATAAGGCAGCTTTTTTAGGGACACAAAACTTAAACTGGGAGACTCTTTGGGGTTAGAGTCATTCACAGACTAGTTGCAGTTGTGCAAGTAGTAAGAATTTCTCAGCACCTCATAGTAAAATATTTAGAATCCAGAAAAATTGATTGGCAAGCCCTCAGTAATACATTTCCTGAGGCAAATGCATAGGGATATGCATGGAAGTTGATTGTGTAGATGATATCTAGTGAGCATGGCTGATTTTCTCTATATAAGAGCTCTTAAGAGTCTTTGTAATTGGAAGGTAATTGCATAAGTGTATGCATAGATGACTTGTTTATTTGAAGAGCTGAGCTCCGTGAGATCCTGAGTGCTGTATAGTCCTGTCAGCTCTTAGAATAGAGTTTTGCAAGGGCTCTAAATGATAAGCAAAACAAAAGACATCACTGTTGTAGCTGGTTTTACTTTTGAAATGATCCATTTTTGTTATAAACAGAACAAAATAAATCCAGCATCAAATGAGCATCAGGTACCATACTCCTTAAGGACTGGTAGTTCCTGCTAACTACATGATTTAGGTGGAGTGAAGAAATAACAAAAATAAGTTCCTGAAAAACATTTTAAGTACAAGGACTGATGGATAGTAAATTTTATTTGGGGCACTGCTTTGGCACCCACTTTTCAGAGACCAGAAAGATTCTAATTTGTCACAAGAGGTTTCCATCAGACACCTCCTGTTAGATGTGACAGTCTGTTCCTTCCCTTGGCATTGTGGTTGATTCAGTCAAACAGTTCATGCTACATCCTGTCATGTTGTCCAGCCAGAGACTTCACAAACACAGCACCACCAGTTCTGGAAAGGCTGAGTACTGAAAATACTGCTTAAGAGGAGCATTTGATTGTAATTTGTTCTAGCAGACATTTGGTTTGATTAAGAAAAAAAACCCCTCTTTTCTGTCATAGAGAATATTCTCATATTCCTTACAGGGAACTACATTTAAAATGATAGTAAAGGAGGCAGTTTTACAATATTTATTTTGAAATTGATATTTTACACATTATAAATGTTTTTGGTACATGAATAATATAAACAGGTGCTATCAAGGAATCTGATTTGGTTGTTTTATTCTTTCTAGATTTTTTTCCATCATTTAAATAATAATTAAAAAATCTTTTAATATATTTTTAGACTCTTTTTATTCTTCCTAACCTTTTGTATCTCTTTACAAAGATACAGTAAAGTTGCTGTTACAGAAGTGAATGTGGGTAGCATAGTATTGGCTGGATTAATTGCCTGGGGCTGAGAACAGATGTACCTCTAATTTTAGAGTAATGGAACTCAATGCTTAACTCTTCAGCAGATATTATGTATATGACCTTTGTCAAGTCAGTTTGGCCATGGTCTAGAAAAAATGTAAAGATTTATGCATTTAGAAACTAACATTTATTTACTTTAAGGTGCATCAAGGTGCTAATTGCATTGGGCCTCTGTTTCTTTCTTCCTTACTTTTTTAGTTTAGACAACAAAAGCCCAAACGACCTTTCAGTGTGTATAAACTATATCTAGCACAACTGACTTCCTGGTCCCTGCTGATTCCAAGGAAACACTCTTACACATCCTGCTCACTGCACTCCAGTTGACCCTAATGGGAGTGTTTGCATGAATAATTTGAGCTCTTTGTGTATAATCACATAGGAAAATTGTATTGCCCTGGGAAAAAAGAATGGGCCCTCCTTTCCTTGCAGGATACACGTTCTTCATTGTGGTAGGTTTGATCTCTCAGTGTAGCCTTCTACTCTCTGACCTTAGTGTCAAAAAGCTTCCTTTCTGTTGTTGGGTTTTCTTCAACTTGTTCCCAGATGTCTGATGCAACCAATGGCAATAAAAGAAATCAAACAAAGAAACTTAGAATTCTATTAGGAGTCACAGAAACGATTCCCTGAGCTGTCCATTGATTTAAATAAGTAATTTACCAAAAGACATTTAATGGACTGTTTTAAAAGTAAAATCAGCTAGAGCAGTGGTGTCTTTTTTGTTTGTTTTTCCTGCCTCATCTCAACAAATACATTGTAATAGCACTTTCTTGTATTATAGATGCACATGCAGTTCAGGCCTCTGTAAACCTCAAAGTATCAGTTACTAATGAATGACTGTATATGCTAGTTGGGTACGTAGCATAAAATGTTATAGATGTGCTATGAAGTATTTTTATAAACATAAAACCAGAGGAAAAATCAAGAAGTACAAACCAGTTTAAAGCTCAGGTAAAATAAGAGCTGTTCTGAATTGTCAGTGAAATTTTCACAATTCTTGTTTAGAAATCTGAATTCTGTGAATGGTTTCTATGGCTTTTAACTCCATATATTAAATGTGTCACTAAGAATATGCCTGAATTTGGTGCAGTCAAATTCTACAGCAAGAGTTTATCCTGGTCAGAAGTGCCTATTGGTAAAAATCATTATGCACTTGAACACATGCATGTTTATTCATATAGATTTATGCCTTTGGAACAATAACGAGACAGAAAGAAATACGTGAAATTAGACTAGATGAAGAACAAGAAACATTCTTTACAGCTAGGCAAATAATTTGCATTAGTGCAGCAGCACTCCAGTCTCCTGCCTTTGTCTTGGACCTCTCTGTAAGTGAGTCTGTAATAGGACAGGTACATTGTTGCAGGAAGATTGCATCGTTCACTCAAACTGTAATAAATTAATAGATAACTTGTCAGAGATGACAGCACCAAGCCCTCTGCCTCTGTGTATAAAGTGCTGGAATATTGCTTACTATGGTAATTTTATTTTAACAATTAATCTAAGTCTAGGGTTTTGCTAATGAATCAGTTATACACATACTAGAAAGCACTGGTGCAAATTATATCTTCGGTCTTACAGTTTGGATCAAACCCTTGCCTGCTGTTTATTATTTAGTAGGTATCCCTACTTTGTTCTCCTACTCCCCAGCTCTTTGGCATGAATTGAGATCTGAAACAACACCCTGAGCTCCTAGAAGTGCTCTAAAATCATCCTGGTGTCATTGGGGCCTTCTGAATGAGTAGCCTTGTTGGCAATAAAAAAAAAAAGGTACTCTTTGTCTTGAGAAATATTCCCCCAAGCCATGATCAATCTGGGAAGTGCTGCTGGATCCATGGATGTTAATGGTTCCATTAGGCCCTGCATTTATGTTGTACAGTGTCCCTGCAGGTCATTGTCTGTTGTGCTTTTTTAAAGCAAGCAACATGTCTTTCAAATACAGATTAATTTTGCTTGACAGCCCCAATTTTTTTCCCTTTCTATGTTTCTGAGGCTAATTGTGACCATCGTGAATTTTCCAAAATGCACTTTTGATTTATAAAAGTCCTTCAGTTCATTAAACCCTGACAGCTTTCATGTTTTTCCTTTGCACACTGGCAGCACTAATGTGCTGTTCCTGAGAACATTCACAAAATATAAATTAGTATGACAACTTCTCTAAAAAGCAAGGTAGTTGAAATTGCACGTGGCTCCTCTGCAGTTTGACAGCTTTGGCTTTGGATGTGCATTGGATCTGCCTGGGACAGAGTAAATTTTCTTCCTAGGAGCTCAGAGGATGTTGTGTTTTGGATCTGTGACTGGAGCAGTGCTGGTAACATACCAGATTTTGGCTGCTGCTGAGCAGTCCTTGCACAGGGACAAGGCTTTCCCTTTCTCCTGTTCTGCTTCCTCAGTGCAGGCTGGGGGTGTGCAAGAAATTGAGAAGGGACACAAGCAGGACAGCTACCCAAAATGAGCAAAGGGATATTCCATGCCAGATAACGTCATGCACAACAATGCTCACAAACTGTGGGAAGGGGGCTCCTGGGGAGGTGGCCATTGCTCTGAGACTGCTGAGCATTGATGTACTTGAGGGAAGTGATGAGTGAGGGCCTTTGCAACACTTGTTTTGGGTTTTTTCTTCCACTGTCTTTCACTTATTAAGCTGACTTTATCTGGATCTGTGAGTTTTATCACTTCCGTTCTCCCTAATCTCTCCCCGGTCCTACTGCTGGGGCAATGAGGGAGTGGCTATGTGGTACAGCTGCTGGATGTGGTCAACCCATCACAAGAAGGAATTTGGAAGGAAAGGACTGGGGAAGAAAATTAGGGCCCTCATTATTATAACATTTTAGGCTCTGTCTATGTGTGGAAATACCCATATATCTAGTCTGCCACGACAAGATATCAGAAACTCTTGACTCTCTTACTGTATGATTTACATACTTCTTAAGAAATCCTATTGTGCAGGAAACTACCATATTTATGGTCTGGTTATCCTGCAAAAAACAATGGCATCTTTTAGTAAGAAAAATATATGAATGTCACAGTTGGAGACTAGGAAGAGACTTGAGGTAAAACATGTTATATTTATATAAAATTATGTGTTAGATAATTTAAAAAATGTTGTTAGTGTAAGAATTATGAAGAGATTTGATGAATGACTTAAAGCATCACATTCAGTATTAATAGGAGGTAGTGCTGAAAGGAGAAATATAATACTGGAGAAGGAATAATAGTGAAACAGCTCAGTTGAGGTAGTAATCGGTTTTATTTTATATTTTTGCTAAGAACTATGGGATAAAATGATGCCCCAATGATGGAGAAGACTGAATTTCTCAAAAGGACTTGCAAATGTATGAGAAAGAGCTAAACTACCTCACTTGTAGAATTGCATTTCAATTTAGTAATATCAAATGCAAAGTCCTGATTTCGGTAGATAAACAAAAAAATGTTTGCTGTCAACTGAAAGATTACCTATTCAGAATTCGGTAGTAGAGAAGACTCAAATAAGACAGGCCTGACTGTATGATGCAGCCCTGAAAAAAACCAGTCTTTGCTGAGTTGAGTGAGTAGAGATGATCCATCCTGGAAGATCTGGGCTCAGTAAAATATACTGTGCTCACTCTGTGCAGGTGCTCCTGTTTGAGAAGGACTAATTAAAGCTGGAATGTAAGCCAAGAAAAAGGCAAACAGTCTACGATGAAGTCTTTTTTATCATAAGAAAGCAGGAATAAGATAACTTGGATTGTTTAACTTATCAAAGGAAAGGCTTAAAGGAAATGCTGTTGGTGCATACAGATGTATTGGCTGAAAAACACCAGAGAGGAAAACCAGCCCTTTAACTAAAAGAAAAATCTGGCATAAGAGCAAACTGGGACACAATTACATTTAGGCAGGAAATAATTTCTAAATGTCAGATGTTTGAGGTTCTACATTGTCCTTCTAGGAAAAGTAATGGTAGTGAAAATCCCTCTCTCCCCAGATAGTTTTGGAGATGTTCTTTAATCAGCTTATGAAGGGGATTGTGTGACACAGCTGGCTGATAGCAGGGACTGAATGTGTTAATTTAGGAAGTCCATTCTAGGAAGTTGCTGTATTGTATTGGTAGTTACTTCTCGGTGTCAGAAGCAGGAAGCACAGCTTCTGAGGTGTATACAGGTATTTCTACTCTCACAGAGATCTGTCATGCTGTCAACATTATCTGGAATGAAACCACCCACCACTCAGAAGGCTCTGAAATGGAATTGCAATTGTTACAACTCATTCAATTTTCCATTGCTGGGAAGTGTGTTGTATCTTTAGTTCTTAGCGTTTGGAAGCTTTTAGCCTGATCAACAGGCTTACATGAAGTGTCATTTCTTTTTCAGTTTTTCCCTTTTTCTGGCCCATCGGAAATTTTGAGAGTCTGAGGTGCACAATGTGTGAAGCCCATATAACCAGGAAGGACACGGCAGCCTTTCCATTAAGTGTTTTAGTCAAACATTCCCTTGGAATGTTTCTAAGTCCCTCTTAGAATGTGCAGGATAAGTGCACAAAGACCCTTTTTCCTTTTTATGTAGTGCACTCTTCCCTGAAGCACCACTGCCTGCTAATGTTCTTTAGTACACAAAGAGGGATTTACCTAAAAATACCTAAAAATCCAAGGTGACTGAGCACAAATACTCTTGATTTTCTCTGTTACGTCTGTTTACTAAGTTCAGTTATTTTTGTGAATGCCTTTCAAAGGGCAGCTGATGTGAGGCATCTTTAGCATGACAGACAGGCTTCCAGAACCGACCAAGTGTCTGAGCTAAGGTCTTAGTAAAGCAGTGCTTTGGATATCCTTAAAAACTGTCAGCAGCACTTTCAAAATCCTGAGACATGTTCTTCTCATTGGTTGTGCGGAGGAATCACAGAAAACTTATGAGTGCATAAGCAAGCAAATCATGTTGTCTCAGTTCTTTCCTCTCTCTACAAAAATTAGCATGGAAGGATGTATCTCAGGAATATGGAATATCTTGTCTTTGTAGGTGTTTGTCATGAGAATCTACAACTCTTTCACCTGCTGGTTTTCCCTACCAAGCAATCCCTGTGATCAGAGCAAATTCTTTTGCTCTTTATTTAAATCAATGTCTCATCCATTGGCGTAACTTGCTTATCAGGTTAAGTTGCTAATAGCAACTTCTCTTGAGTGGAGGGAGAGAAGTTTTTCTTTTTAAATAAATAGTTTGATTTAACCAAGTGATGTAATTTGGCTAAGGGGAGAGAGAACAGGTAATACATGCATAGACCAAAGATTTTATTTAAAATACTATTCAGTGGCTGTAGTCAGGAAACAATGCTGAACAGACAGAAAAAAATTGTCTTGTAAATAGGTCTTTGGGAGGTTATAACTCCAGTTACATGTATTATTCAGGTAGTAATAAAGCCTGGAATCTCCATTTGGAGATAAATATTTAATTGTGCAAGGTGCTGTGCAGGTAAAATACAGGGGGGAGGGGTCCACTTACCCAATCATCCCTTTCCCAACAACCACTTTCCCAATTTAATGAGAAAATGTGTGCAAGAAAGAAACATGGGACTGCACCATAACAATGAGCATTTTGAAACCATTGCTAAGATTTCTGAAGACACAATGTAGCTTTGCAATCTTAGTGTCTATACTTTAGCATTCCATATGTCCTGTCAGTGAGTCATGCCTTTATTTTACAGGAACTAAATAAAATGTACCTCAAAGGATGAGCAGGTGGAAGCATGATGGGTGTTTTCAGGCTTGCCATTTCCAGAATTCCTGTTCCTTTTAGATCAGATTTGTTGGATAATCAAAGTTCATATGTATTATAGTTCATTTAGTTCAATATTTAGCATCCATTTAGATTGGTTATCTTTTTTCAGAGTTCTTCTAATGCCAGGGAGCAGCTAGTACAGTGAGTCAGATGTGCAGGGACCCTGCAGAGTCTGATTCACCTGCTCATATCCTGTTCTCTCAATGACTTGAATGGATATTCTGCTAAGAGCAGCCGCTGAGATAATCTGGCAGGCAAATAATTTAATCACTGTCATTCATTTTTTGGCTGCTGAATGTTAAAAGGACAGGTGAAAAATAAGGATGAAAGGAGGTAAATGCTCTGGTTTTGACTGCTGGTTTTTATTCCTTTCAGCTGCTGTTACAAGGACCTTATTATTTAGTCTAGCCAGTAGGGACTTGTAATTTAGTAGACATGACAATGGATCATAGATAATCTACATAAGCAGCAGAAGGCATCACTGAGAGTACATTCATCTGTTATTTTAATCAATTAATTCGGGAAAAATTATGATGAAGTAGACCACTCTCAGCTTTACCTTAAGTTTTCACAGGAGAGGCAGGTCAATGACCAATTTTTCACCCACCAGCTGTTTCTCTTGGTGGACTTTAACAATAGCTTTAGGTCTTAATTTGAGAATACAAACACTAGTAAAACACAGAAGCAATATCCTCCTTCTCACCAGTCTGTGGGCATGGCCCAGGTGAATTCCTGAATTATTTACATTTGAGTAACCAAGACTGCAGCCCCTCTGTCCTCTACTGGCAGTGGTGGAGGCTGGGGAAGGGTAAATGCAGCTCACAGTACAGTGTGAGGTTAATGCTCCCCTTCTGTTGAATGTTTAGGATGCAGGAATTATGGGACAGGAGAACAAACTCCTCTCTTGATTGTTTCACTTATGTGTTTCTCTGGGGCACTTATCACACTAGAAAATACAAATCATAATCGAAGAAATAAATGTTATAAATAAATCTCTGGAGAAAAGTTTTGCTGCCATTGTCTGCAAATAGTGCCATTATCCAT